>NW_015117533.1:3639-16740 GCF_001443285.1 Poecilia latipinna
ATTTATTCTAACATTTAAAAGTATAAAATCACATTGACAACACAGACATTTCAAACACACTACAACAGACATTCATTTACCTGAGACAAATAGAAAAGAATAAGAAAGAAAGGCAAAGACGTCTTTGGAGAATTGCAAAAGCAAATCTGATTTGTTCCTCTGGGGCCTTACTTTTATTCAAAAGGGTGTTTTCTTTGTTTTAATTTATGCAATTATGCAATTAAGGTGTGTTCTTTCCCTTGTACGGCTACAACTAGTTTCAAATTACTAAGTTGGGACATCTGAAGCAATTTTATTACCTTCTGAGACCTGTTTAATTTCAGGGCTACAGCGCTTCTCTATCTAGACAAGGGAGAGCAAAGGTCATTTAGAGCAAGCTCTTCTCATGCCAGTTTGAAATATGTTACTCCTAATTCCTCGTTGGAACAAAGCCTCTAGTCTTTTTACCAGAGTTCAACCAAAAGTTAACCTGTCTTAGACCTATTTTATTTCCCTGTCATGTAATTCCTACAAATACAGATCAGTGCAGTAATTTTAAATTGACATAAAGCCTGGTACGCAAAGTGGTTCAGAACTTCTGCATCCTCTTAGATCGATCAGGGGTGGGCAAATCCAGGCCTCGAGGGCCAGTGTCCTGCAACTTTTAGATGTCTCTCCACTTCAACACACCTGAGTCAAATAATGAGGTTGTTAGCAGGACTCTGGAGAACCTGACTGAACTGAGGAGGTGATTCAGCTATTGGATCCAGGTGTGTTCTACCAGGGAGACATCTAAGAGTTACAGGACACCGGCCCTCGAGGACCAGGATTGCCCACCCCTGTCTTAGATCAAAGCATAGATTTTAAGAATAAAACAATTATATAATATGCCTGAGCATTTTCAATCTAAACACATTAATTCTAAACATTTTCTAATTAATGTTATGCTAGTTTTGATTATATTTAATTGATATTACGTTTGGCCAAGGTTAGAGACTCCATGTAGTTGTTAATCTAAAACTACAAATTAGACTAGTTCAAGTCATGTTAATTTTAACTAAATGGTTAAAATTAAATGGTTAATTAAATTAATACTAATTAAATTGCAATTATTGGTAATATTATGTTAGTTTCTTTGTCCTTAAGTTTTAGTGTCTCTCTGAGGGAGGATGACTTGAGATGTCTCCTTGCTGCTGCTCATTTGAGACATGGCCTGTGTGCCAAAGTTAATTTATGTCATGGTTCCTCCCTAATAACAGACATTCTTTTCTGCAGGCCCTCTAAGATTTTATCCAAAGGACTCTTGCTTAATCCACTATTTTCACATGTTGTAAGATTTAACTGTATTAAACACTAAGAATATTTATTTTCCTCAACAACAACCAGTCGGTAACATCCACAGCATCATGAGAAGGGAAAATCCTGAAGACCAGGTCTCAGACTTCACAAAGGATTTCCAGGGTGTCACAAGGGAACACCTGAGGAAGAGGCGACAAGGATAAATTACTTGTAGAATCTTCAGAGGAATAAACACAGAGAACTAGCTCAGGAGGTCTTGCCAAACACTCAAGCATTGAGGTGTTGGCAGTCAGCTCCTCATATACTCCAGGATGATTAGCTGATAGATCACAGGTGCATTGGCTGCTTCAGTAGGCACGCTCTCCACAGGTGCAGACTCCAGTCCCCCTCTAGTGGCTGAAAAGGGGAAGCAGCAGGCAGAGAGAAACCCCCCCACAAATAAACAAAAAACCCTGGCTCCCAACATTCTGGAGTAGTTATTTCATTTAAAAGTTTAATAGGACAGAATCCAAGACTTTAATTTTTATCCAACCAAACTTGAATTTTTTCCAAATCTGTTTCTGCTCAACCTGTAAAAGCAACAAACATAAGAAAATAAACGCTCATTATTTCAGAAAGATGTGTCAACTCCATATGTGATATTTTATTGGAACATCTTTATTCATAACTTTAACTGGAAAATGATTTGGACTTTACCAAATATATAACTAAAAGTCTCTTAAAATTATTAACAGAATTTACCCCTCCAAACTTTTTCTACAATGTTTTAACAATATCATGGATATTATTTGCTCTTTTCTGAAGGAAACAGAATTTTTTTTTATTTTGGCCTTTTCTCTGTTCAATTTTGGAAAAGTATTTTCATTGTGATTTCTGCTTCTATTGAACCGTATGTCTCCATTTCTTTTGAACATATTTTGTTTCATTAACCATCCAAAAAAACATTTTTATATTATTAGTCTTATATACTTAGCCAAATGGCACATGCATAAATGCCATTACACTAATAAAAAAAACACTTCTTTCCATTTTTGGCAATGAGGTCAAACAATATATCAAAAGTATTGGAAACTCCACCAATACTAAAGCTATTAAAAGAAATGAAAAATACTTCTACAAATAGATGGATGGGCTGTGATTGGTCTTACAGTGTATTACAGTAACATGATTGAATATATATACATTGATATCTTGTATACTTAATATCATGCACAGTGTAGTAATATAATAAAATTAGTAATTTGTTATAAAATAATTTTTTTAAATTATTAATATTTGTCAGTCTGTTTAATTTGATCAGGTTTTGATCTGGGTTGGGCATGTTTGGAGAGTTCCATTTTCAATGACAGTCCTATGCTGCCATCTAGTGGAGGGTTAGGAATATAGGATGAAACTCACTTACACATTTCAGCAGACAAAATAAACAAAAAAATGGTAGGGGGGACAATCTTGGGACAGGGAATATGGTGAAGGGGCCTCACATACCCTCCATGTTTTTTCGGTGTGGCTCCTTCCCTTGACACAGCTGCCATTGACCTCCATTCATTTGAAGAATTGCTCACTCAAAACAACTCCAAAAAAGTGCTCTTTTTACCAAACTTGGTTATCTATGCCCCCTCCAACCCTCTGCCCACCATGTTTGGTGGTCTGAGCTATAAAGACTCCCATTAATTTTTCTGCCTAGTCAGTCTGGCTAGGAATGTCCTACAGGTTTTAACTCTAACCTCAGTGGCCTCTTACTTCATCTTAGCCAGATTGTATTACATTTTTATTTGTTTTTGAAATAAATCACATTTAACTTTTAAAATGCCATCTCCGAGCCTCTGTTGGATGAAGGATTTGCTGCTCTGAAGACTGGACTTTGGTTTTAAGCACCTACTCTTTTAATCATGTTTTATTTGATTTTATTTATCTTCAAACTCAGTTTTTAAGACAGAAATCACAACTCAGATTCCATTCTCATCTCTGAGTTTCTGCTATGTGCCAAAAATGTTTGTAAATGCCGTTCTGAACATCAGAAATGATCTTTAAAATGTCTTTCAGGATTTCAGCATTTCCCAGAATGCATTGCATAGTGGGGCTTCAAATTGTAGCTTGTAGTTCAACTGTTTTTGCTGCAGACCTTAACAAACCATATACTGTTATGATCAGAATGAGCTCAGCTGTTGAACTGGATTACTTAGAATGAATTTGGAAACCTCCAGAAAATCGGTACCATGACTCAGAATGGGGTGCATTTTGTTGAACTGCTGCCTGCTGATCATAGAGGACATATCCCCTGGTGGCAGCTTTTGGTAAGTTAATGTGGTCATGTACCCTTTTTGGATCACATAATGCTGATCATTCTAGAGGTCTTGCGGTGTATGATGGCACTAGAATGACTCTTTACTCATACTGGGGTGATGATTCCTAGCAGGCACCTGGAAGGCAGCAGCTTGCTATGGTTGGTCCAGGTTCTCCTTCCTTGGGAGGATGGCTGGGTGGTAACATTTTGTTATTGCTGCTTTTCTTCATTCCTCTTGGTGGCACTGTGGTATGGGGAGCCTTAACAACATGGTGGAGATCTGCTGTTGCACAGTTCATGTTTGCTAGCTTGGCAAAGATGAGTCAGTTCCCCACCAAGCAGACTGTCGGCACTCAACACAGACCAGACCAAAAGAGAATCAACGGAGAACGCTTCTGTTTCCTGGGCATGCTAGTTCCACCTTGCGGTGTTAACGGATAGCGTGTTTTTGAAACCAGGGGCACGGTACGTATCAGCCTTCCCAGGTTCCGCCTATAGGAACAGCACGTGGGAAAGGTGACTCTAGGACTCGGGAGTCTTGAATGCAGTCCAGTTTTCTATGAGGAACAGCCTCTCACTCACACACTCACACACACAGAAACATGCACGCCAACTGGTATCCTTTCTTCAATCTTACAGCTCCACCACTTCTAACTACAAAAGAAATCAATGTTAATTTCAGGAAATCTTCAGCTTAAAGGTTTGCTAAACAGCTTTAACCTCCTAAGACGTCAGCTCTTTATCATTAAATCCTCTTTTATTTTTGTAATAATTAGGTCCCAATCAGCCCAAATATAAAATTATTTTTACGTTATGTAGTTCTTGAGAAAAAAAATTGTCCACATATGAGGACATTAAGAAAATAAATTTAAAATATGCTAGTTTATAGACTTTATTGTATGTTCAAAATATTAGATAAAATTGATGTTTTAAATATGAAAATTCAGCTCCAAATTATATCCATGGTTCAATCAGCATGATCCCTTATGTAGGATATTTCTATTGAAACATAATACACTAAGCTGAATTAAAAATAATTTGGCTTGTAATTCTCTATAATTTAAAACAGTTTCTCTGTGGACTGAGCAGGGGGTTGTGGCTCTGTGTGAGTTTAATCTTTTTACCACCTTTATAAGATTTAACAGCTGGTTTAAAAACAGTCTTGTGTTGCCATAGTAGTTTCCTCCCAATCATGGTTATAAAACATTTCTCTCCACTAAAAGGAATTAACACCTCTTTGATCTAAAACGGACTTCTTACAAAAAGGTCAGCAAAATGTTAGACTAAATCTCTGTTACAGCCTTCCATAGTTGTAATTATTCAATCAGACTGCTAGGGGCACTGCCAAGTTAAAATGCAGTAAAAGTAGAGGTAGACATGCCTCTGGGGAACAAAAAGCTAGCTTGAAGAGTTAGCAGGCCAGAACGCATGGGGTAATCTCCAGGGAGAAGGGTCTTCCTTTATTTTGTATCCTGGGTGAGGTAAAATCATGCTAGTCTCTGGATTTCTCTTGTATGATAGGATAGGTTAGTTTGAATGACATTAAAGAAATGTCTCTTTAATGTTGTCCATTAAAAGTACTACTAAAAGGTATGGGAAGACGGGTCCCTAAAAAGTAAAATACCTCAAAGTAAATTGTATTGCTGCTGTTATAAACTGTTAATTTAATTTTCTGAATATATTATGACACTTTAAACATTTAATTAATAGTCAAAATCTACTTTAAATTATTTTCCCCTTTTGGGATCATACTTATACTTATGTGTAAACAGCTTTCGAACAATTGCAATATGCCTGTAAGCAGAGCACCTTGCAAATATTTTTTTCTGATACTTTTACTCTGCATTGCATTGTTCAAGTTTGCTGCCATTAGCTTATGGGCATTAGCCCTTCCATTTATTGAGACATGGAGCAATGCCTTCACTGGGCACTTTTCCATTGGAGTATAATCTCTGGGTCCAATTCCCACTCTGAAAAGTCAGTTATCAAGCTAAGCCAAGACACTTTTGGCTGCTTCCATGTAAAAACTGCATAATGCTCTTCTTGGTTTGCCACATGNTGGTAACAATCGGAATGCATTATGGGAGATGTAGTTTGTAGTCAATTCGTGCTCAAAACCTATTTTAAGTCAATCATTGGCCTATAAAATGCTGGGGTGCCACATAAAATGACATGGCGGGCCATATGTGGCCCGCGGGCCTTGAGTTTGACACATTATATTAGGGAATAAAAAAAGTAAAAGACATTTTGAACTTCTTGAGATTAATTGATTTTGGACACAATGTTTACAATTGATGTAATGGATTCTGATTAATTTTTTTATATTGGCATTGATGAACACATGCACGCGCACGCCCACACACACACACACACACACACACACACACACCTTTACAGTGGTGTATTCATGAACAATTCCATGATTAAATGAGCATTTGCTGTTTCAACATATGGAGAAAAACATAACTTTCTTTTAATTTTCAGTCATTTTTTTGTAAAGACAAACTGATAAATCAGTAATTGTCAAACTTTAGCTACATATTTTTTTAATTCAATAAAATGTTGATTACAGTGCAAAATGTCAACTCTGCTTTTGACAGCAGTGTGAACAAAATCTAACACACTATATTATTTTTATTTCTTTACATAAACTGTCTTTATCATGGTGGATTTTAGATTCTTGACCCACATGCAGAACACAAGTCAGGACAGTGAGAATCAGATAAATAAGTTTTAATGAAAAAAACAAAAAAACAAAGCAGGTAAATAGACAAATCAGTATATTGGTCCTTGGGATGGGATCACCGGAATGTCTGCACCCTGAGGAAATCAGCAGAGGAGATAGTGAGTTTTTGGTAATGGGAAATGAGATGTTATTTTTAAGGGAGGGTGTTTAGATCTTAATTGGTAAGAGGGTTAGGAAGTGATGTGTAAAAAGGAAAGATATCTGCCTGAACAGACACACTACCAATTCTTTATCTTTTCTTATTTTATTTTGAACATATCAACATAATACTGACAGTCACTGATAATCATGTTTAAAAGATTGTGGAAATTTTTAAGCCTATTCAACCCCACCCATTACTGAAGTCCTTCCAGTTTTTCATAATTCTGCATACACAGAAAATCAAGCAAAATCAACACAGGCTTGAATTTTTTCAAGCCAATCTATTTCTGAGTTTATGACCAATTTGTTTTGAAATGTTTAAAACAAATTTTCAAAAACTTTGGGTTTAAATGACTGCTTACATTTACCTGCAGGTGGCAGTATTTATTTCTTCTTCCACACTGCTGCTTCAGCCTAACTTGATATCACATTATAGACTGTGATCAAAATTATGCATAAAAATCGAGCTATTTAAGTTCTTCAAAACAAATCTGATTTTATTTTTATAGCACCTTTCAACAACATTTTTGCATGAACGAGATGATCCTTCAGATTTTTGCTCCTGCAGAAAGCAGATATGGGCCTCCTGTCTTTCAACCTTCCACTAACAGATTGAAACTCTAAAAACTTTTCTTCAAATCTACGGCCAGATTAACATTAGTAGCTTCTGATAAAAGAAACTGCCACAGCTTCATCTTCCTGTTTGGATTCAGAAAATGACTTTAAGCATCTCCTTAAGAAGGACATAAGTGCCCCCTGCTGGACAAAGCCGCAAACAGCACCTTCATAGAAATGTGATTCTTGTTTCCAAATTCTTTTAAACTACAGTAATTGTCACTTAACTAATCCAGCAAACTTGTGCTTTGGATGGAAACTTTATTTAATGCATGTGTATCAGTTGGTTTAAAATAAATCTTGATGTCCAATTGGTGCTTACTGCTGAAATTCGGATCTGTAAAGGTAGTGGTGTTAAAGAAGTCCACTGCAGTAAGGCTGGTTGTTGAGAAGACTTTGTGAATCTGAGCTGGCAGCAATCACTTCAGTGTCTTATCAGAACACTTATAAATATTTATGTGGATGCAGAAGAAATTAAGAGGAGTCCTATTCAAAGTTCACTTTTATATAGAAAGGTTGCCAGAATGTACATACATGGAAGCATGTGGGTGTCTGTCTGTGTGTGTGGTCTCTGTAGACAAAACAGAATACAAACCAATTAGCTAAAGTTACAACATAAACAAAGCAAAGCTATGCTTAATTGCACCATACAGCTGAGTAAACTGGGATATCACCTCTGACTAATTTCTTAAACTTAAAGTCTGATATTATGAACTAGCACACATCAAGCAGCTACAACAAAGGCACATTAGCCACAATTACAATCGATGTACACATGTCAGTAATAAAAAAATTTTGTTAGACAACCGCTGCTTATACATAACTTTATTTAAATACAAAACAGTGAGATAAACTCCTAATAAATCAACAAAATACACTCATGGTTTAACAGAAACAGAATTGCGTGAATAACAACATTAAACTCATGGTTTTATGAACGTACACATGGTCAGTCATTCGACAGCTTTCTTTTGACGCTTTTTTCTCTCTGCAGAGGCCATCGATCTGCACATCTATGTTTTATTCAGGGTGCATGGGAAATCCCATATACAGCCATAAGGATGTCATATTTATGGTCAATGGGAATTCTCCTACACAGCAATAACCTTTTGTATACTGATGGTTTACTTTAATTTGATTGAAGCATTGTGGTTACTTAGGGTGTGTAAGGAATGATTAAACTCCTCTAAATACTAACCCTATACCCCAAATGTCATTCAAATACTTGAAATAATGCAAAGACTTATGACAGACACTGAGTGCACATGTGTCCCAGTCAGTCATGAAAAAGGTTTTTAGCTCCGTTTTTTTTTTTTACATCAGTCACAGCTCAGCTTTAAAATGTCATGTCTGAGAATTTGTTGGATGAAGGAGTTTTATCCTAATGCTGCTTAGAATGCTGGAATTCAGTTGTAAAAGTCCGCTCTTTTAAACATCTTTAATTTCATTTTATTTGTCTTCAAACTCAATTTTTAAAAAAGAAATCACAGCTCAGCTTCAAATCTCATCTCTGAGCTTCTGCTAGGTGCCAGAAATGTATTAAGCCATTCTGAACATCAGAAATGGACTTTAAAATGAAAATCAGCATTACCCAGAATGCATTGCATGGTGGGCCTTTATATTTTAGCTTCTAGGTTCAGCTTTTTTTTTACTGCAATCCCTAACAAGCCATATACTGTTACGCTAAGTATGAGCTCTTCTGTCAAACTAGATGGCTTAGAATGAGCTTTGAAACATATAGAAAATCGGCACCATGAGTCAGAATGGAGTGTGGATTCTTGAACTGCTGCCTGCTCAAGCTTTATCACATAATACTCACCTGGTGGCTGTATTGGGTAAGTTTCCTCACTTTGTTAAAGTGGTCATGTACCCTTTTGGAACAACATATACTAAGCATTCTAGAGGTCTTGCGGTGTATGATGGCACTAGAATGGCTTTTAGTTTTTATTCCAGGGGTGATAGTTTGAATCCAAGCAGGTGTCTGGAAACCTTGAAGGCAGCAGCTTGCTGCCTCTAGTCTGGGTTCTCCTTCCTTGGACAGTAGGGCACAGGGACAACTTGGTGGAAATCTGCTGGTGTTCAATTTGCTTTGGTTAGGCTGATTAGGCACCTCACCAAGAAGACTGCAGGCACTCGATACAGACCAGATCGGCAGAAAATCTACGGAGAACGCTTCTGCTTCCTGGGCATGCTAGTTCCACCTTGCGGTGTTAACGGATAGCGTGTTTTTGAAACCAGGGGCGCGGTACGTATCAGCCTTCCCAGGTTCCGCCTATAGGAACAGCACATGGGAAAGGTGACTCTAGGACTCAGGAGTCTTAAATGCAGTCCAGTCTTCTATGAGGAACAGCCTCTCACACACACACTCACTCACACACAGAAACATCCACGCCAACTGGTATCCTTTCTTCAATCTTACAGCTCCACCACTTCTAAGTACAAAAGGAATCAATGTTAAATTCAGGAAATCTTCAGCTTAAAGGTTTGCTAAACAGCTTTAACCTCCTAAGACGTCAGCTCTTTATCATTAAATCCTCTTTTATTTTTGTAATAATTAGGTCCCAATCAGCCCAAATCTAAAATTATTTTTACGTTATGTAGTTGAGAAAAAAAAATTGTCCACATATGAGGACATTAAGAAAATAAATTTAAAATATGCTAGTTTATAGACTTTATTGTATGTTTTAAATATGAAAATTCAGCTCCAAATTATATCCATGGTTCAATCAGCATGATCCCTTGTGTAGGATATTTCTATTGAAACATAATACACTAAGCTGAATTAAAAATAATTTAGCTTGTAATTCTCTATAATTTAAAACAGTTTCTCTGGACTGAGCAGGGGGTCGTAGCTCAGTGTGAGTTTAATCTTTTTACCACCTTGATAAGATTTAACAGCTGGTTTAAAAACAGTCTTGTGGTGTTGCTATAGTAGTTTCCTCCCAATCATAGTTATAAAACATTTCTCTCCACTAAAAGGAATTAACACCTCTTTGATCTAAAACGGACTTCTTACAAAAAAGGTCAGCAAAATGTTAGAATAAATCTCTGTTACAGCCTTCCATAGTTGTAATTATTCAATCAGACTGCTAGGGGCACTGCCAAGTTAAAATGCAGTAAAAGTAGAGGTAGACATGCCTCTGGGGAACAAAAGGCTAGCTTGAAGAGTTAGCAGGCCAGAACGCATGCGGTGATCTCCAGGGAGAAGGGTCTTCCTTTATTTTGTATCCTGGGTGAGGTAAAATCATGCTAGTCTCTGGATTTCTCTTGTATGATAGGATATGTTTGTTTGAATGACATTAAAGAAATGTCTGTCTTTAATGTCCATTAAAAGTACTACTAAAAGGTATGGGAAGACAAGTCCCTAAAAAGTAAAATACCTCAAAGTAAATTGTATTGCTGCTGTTATAAACTGTTAATTTAATTTTCTGAATATATTATGACACTTTAAACATTTAATAGTCAAAATCTACTTTAAATTATTTTCCCCTTTTGGGATCATACTTACACTTACGTGTAAACAGCTTTTGAACAATTGCAATATGCCTGTAAGCAGAGCACCTTGCAAATATTTTTTTCTGATACTTTTACTCTGCATTGCATTGTTCAAGTTTGCTGCCATTAGCTTATGGGCATTAGCCCTTCCATTTATTGAGACATGGAGCAATGCCTTCACTGGGCACTTTTCCATTGGAGTATAATCTCTGGGTCCAATTCCCACTCTGAAAAGTCAGTTATCAAGCTAAGCCAAGACTCTTGGCTGCTTCCATGTAAAAACTGCATAATGCTCTTCTTGGTTTGCCACATGGAGGTCTTTGCAGTACAATAACCAGCTATTAACTAAAGCCAAATCTATAATTGCTACCCTCAAAGTCCATTTCTTGCCACTTGTGTGGTAGCAACTCATAAGTTCAGTTACACCCATCTTGGAGTTCTATATATGGATAATACTTTGGTCTCTTTCAGTTTGACATCTTTGTGAGGTTTCTTCTGGCTCTTGCATGAACAGAAGAAACCTCTGTTCATGCAAGAGGTTGCATGAACAACCTACCAATGACACCCAATAATGTGGCACAGTACCATACCATTTCACCATGTAAATTTCTATACTCAGTGTAACTTGGGTTGTGGAAGCTGTCCCAACCCAATTCACTGCTTTAGTTGGTAGCTTCAGCAAATGGATTCTTCATATTACACTAATAGCCTACATCTGTTATTGTTATGCATTCCTCACATTTGTAGATGTAAAGATCCAATCTCCGTAAACCTTGGCTGCAGAGTCTAAGACAGATGACGTATCACCAAGCCTTCTAAACCCAGATTCCAGATCTTCAACCTTTCAGATGTCTCTCCATTTAACCCCATGTCTTTTGACTGAGACTAACAGACTAAAAAAATCTAGTAAAAATCTTTTTAGATTTATCTGAAACATGATATAGCTGTGGTACAACAGTAAACTAAAACCATCCCAAAATCTAATTTTATTCTCATTTTTTGATCATATCCTCCTGATTAACGGTTAATTTTTGTCCTCTGTAGAGGACATCTCTGAACTTCAATATCTCCCACCCACTGTATACTACTGAATTGATTCCTTTTGGTATCTACAGAAGAAATGTAGAGCTTTTCAATTATATGTGAAGGGGTGGGACTTTGTACGTACCTTTTTCCCATTCATAATGATCATCAGTTCAAGCACATTTTATGGGAAGAAGTGCATTAAACTTTTTATTGTGCAAATTTTGGATTAAAATTTTGTTGGCATATTCTAAATAAATCTCACAAGCGTATTAAAACATTCTATGAATTATTTTGACTGTATTTTATCGTATTTAAGTTTAAAAATTGTCCTCTGTAGTGGACATTTGTAATTTTCTTTTTTCTGTATCCATCCATCCATTTTCTATACACCCTTTTCCCGTAGTGGGGTCAGGAGGGTTGCTGCTGCCTATATCTAGCTAACGACCCGGGCGAGAGGCGGGGTCACCCTGGACATGTCGCCAGTCTGTCGCAGGGCAACACAGAGACAACCATGCACACTCGCACCTAGGGAGAATTTGGAGAGGTCAATTAACCTGAAAGTCATGTTTTTGGATTGTGGGAGGAAGCCAGAGAAAACCCACCATACACAGGGAGAACAAGCAAACTCCATGTTTAAAGACCCCAGGCTGGGAATTGAACCCAGAACCTTCTCGCCAGGCAACAGTGCTCATTTTTCTCGATCTGAAATTCATTCTTATGTTTGATATTTTCTTTGGGACAAACTAGTTCCCATCAAGGTTCAATTCCAAATGTATGGGGTTCCGATGTCCACTGTAGTGGACACATCATATTAAAAAAAAAATTAAGTGTGTTCAGTATTCTAATTACCTTACAAATATTGTGGAATTTTTAAAAAATGGTGGTTGGACAATATATTTTTAGCTGGTAGTTGGGATATTTCTAACTCCTTAGCATTTTCTACAAAACTGATTGTCAGTGTTCATAACTGGACATTTTAAATATTTTAATTACACTAGATTTAATGCTAGCTTTAACTTTAGAGCATGTTGAAATATTAGACTGATCCTGATTCTATTAGGTAGGCCTAATTTTGGGGTAGATTTATTATTTAATATATAACTTAATCAGCACAATATCTTTCTTGTAATGATCCCAATTTCATTGAAATTTAATCATAAATTTTTTATTAGATCACATTCTTGAGAGTGTATACTTTATGTATTCATCTGAAATATTTTAGTTCATTATAACCCAAGTAGAAAACTAATCAGAAAATATAGTGTAACGGTATTTTGGTATTGAAACTGCTCATGTCTGTTTTATAAGAGTTTTAAAATATTCTATGAAACGTGTGCTAATTTTTATAATCAAAATCCACTGATGCACTGGGCCATTTCAGCGGTCAGGAGATCTTTTTGGTTCTGTTGAGAATGAGAATCTCAATTGATGAATCATAATTTGTATTGACACACAGAGCATAAAATCAGCCAAGAAAAGCATTCAGACTTATTTTATTAACTTTCAGCGCTGAAAG
>NW_015117534.1:0-16725 GCF_001443285.1 Poecilia latipinna
TCTGTCTCTGTCTTTCTTCTGCTGTCAGGTAACACTGAGCCTCAGCTTTAGTACATTTTATTTAAATGAAAAATTTAGACCAGTTACTACTGACCTGAATGTGGGCTGATTATTTAAAAGAAACAAGCCCAGCTGTGTTTATTTACACTTCAATGTTCAAAATAAATGACCAAGACTGCATTCCAATTTCTGATACCAATGATGAACAGGTTTTCTTTCAGAAAGCTAAGATGTAAAATAAAATTCAGCACACTATTTCTACAAGTTTCAATTAGGATTTGTATATTTAAGTTTGTATTAGGCCCAAATGCAGACAGCAGCTTAGAAGCCTTAGGATCATTTAATGATAAAAAGAGACCGGTCATGAGAAAACCAAGACAAGGAACCAGGCAGGATGCAGCAGAAGGCACCAGCAAAGAAAAATGAAAATCAATGAGCTGAAATACTCATTTCCTCACTGAGCACAATCAGTGAGGAAAGCTGAACAGCTCCTGCAAAGGGGAGCAGGAAAGGGGAAAGGCGATTAATGAACATGATGATGCACAGAGAGTTGAACTTAGAAACCAAGGACAAATTGCACAGTTTATCAGAAAGTTAAAAAGTTTTAAACCAACTTAAGAAAGTTCATAAATGGTATAATAATTGAGTCTTTTCCTTCCTTTGTGCTTATGGACAAATAAATTGGATGAAGTTGGCTGAATAAATTTTGCAAAATAACACATGCAAACACGACATTAATCACCAAAATGGAACCAGTTTCTAGTCTAAAAGCTTCTTCAATTAGTCAGGGAATTCATAGCAGTAATACAAACTGGCTAGTTCACATATTGATTAATAACTATTACTCAACTGTGATGGGATTGTGTCATTTTTAGGCACCTTTTCTTCTACCTTCCTTTTGATGACAAAAGCAGCCTGCAGAAATGTAGATGCCAGAGCAGTTAAATTTTAACAATAATAAATGACAATAATCTGCATAAAAGTAGCAAGAAGCATTTGACACATTTTCACACAGCACAATAGTGTAAATTGTAATTAAAACTGGCTCTAAAACAGAACCTTGAGGTACACTATTTTTTTTTACCTTAAAATATAACTATGAATCCCTTCAAAAGGAATTCATAGCGATTAGTGAGCCCCTGTGTGCTGTAGTGACAACGAAACAGGGAACTTGCTTAAGATATTTTGTAGTAAAATTTAAGAAATAGTTTGGGTAGATTTCTAAAAAATGTTTCATGTGAAAATATTGATGTCCAGGGATCATTGTGCCCAACATTGCTATAACTAGTTGTGGCATCCTTATTAGAGAAAATGCTGTTGTCACCATATAACATTATTTTTTTGTGACAGGACAATATTTTTCTGAATGCCTTGATAAGAATCACATGATCTAGCATATTAGAACTACAAACATAGTTTATTTTTAAAAAGAGTCACTGCTTCTTTATCTCAGCTTTATTCTGATGAAAATTAATAAAAGGCAATGGCAGCGCAGCACAAAGCAAGCATCTTTTAAAAAGTTTTACGTTTAAATATTTGATCATTATGTCAGATGTTTACATTGATCATAGAATTCAAATCTTCATAAAAAAAAGACAACAAAAATATGTTGTGATCCTAATAAACCTAGAACTGAACATGTTTCTCCATATTGATCAATCCATGTTCATTCAGCAAATTAATGCAGATTTGTTTTTTTTATTATTTGATTTAATTGAATACAGTTGATCTAAACTAAAAGTTGGCTAAATATTTCTAAAAGTTTAGATTTTTACTTGACAGCAGAATTTCTTTTCCTTTCCTTTGTGTTTGACATAAAATGGAAAATGTATCAGTTGTTCTGTGTTGCTCTTATTATTTCTGCCTCATGTCAGCATTTTTATATTCAAGCCAGAAACAAACACTTGACAGAGGAGACTGGTGCACTCTGAATGTAATCATTTGTTCCTTTATGTTGGAAAATACTCAATCAGGGAATTGTTTGTGGTCCACCTTTTCTGTCTCCATGTTTCTATGCTTTTGAGCTGCAAAAGAAAAACACAAACCAATTCACTGCTTTGAGGGGAAAAAAGTCATATAAAAGGCAGATTCCATGTTCAGTTGCTAAGCAACGTAGTTGTGGTAAAGCACTTGAATGCAGAGCATTTATTTTAATCAACTTCACTCATCAAAAGCATTAGCTCTGTGTGAAGAATCGGTGCTGTCTCTGGCTATTAACTGCTGTCATGGTGACGGATAAACACATCCTCTTTCATTTTTGCATATTAGGACATAATAAATAAAATCATCTGGTATTTAGCAGATTTTTAAAGCTAAGGAAATATAATCTCAGAAGAGCAATACAACATTGACATTAAATTCCATTCAAATTGCTACTAGGTTGTTGGAAAGGCTGCTAAGTTATAGGAGGAGATTTAAGCTTTAAGACAAATCTGGCATTAATATGAATGGTGATGTCTTTTGTGCTGCTTTGCAGACACACAGAGTTTTCATTTGAAATGGGAGACATTGCTGCAATCAAAAGCTGCCTCTTCAAGAAATAGCAGAGAAACAGTCTATATGCTTATGTGCAAATCTTACTACATTATTTTCTCATAAAAGTAGCTTTTCTGCATTTTTTTAAGTTTATGGAACATTTTGCAAAACATTATGTCTGTGATTATTCTGACTATGATTCTGATTACCCTATGATATTGAACCTGTAAAAATAGACTCTACCCCGTTATTCTTCCTGCTGGAGAAGTCAAGGCACTCACATAATTGAGCGTATTTTAAGTGGACTCAAAGCGGACGTTTGCCAGACACGTCTGTGCACAGGTCAATTTTTACGTCACAGTACGATGTTCACATTGAACTGTTTTGTATGCAATACCGAGCTCATAAGGTTTGAGAGTCGGCACAACCATTCAGAAGGACACTGCTCAACCAGACTGCCACTTTGTGCTGCTTTAGCAGGTGTGCGGTGGCTGCCCTGGAGAGGAAACATCAGACTAGGTGCCGAACTTGCTAGCATCCATTTGGATTGTGGAAAATTAAGGGATTTGTCTTGAGAAAGGACTATGAAATCTCAACAGTGGACAGTGTGTGTGGACTTCATGCGGCTCACAGAATACACACAGTATTCTGGGTGATGGTGGCAATGGCAGCAGGAGTTCACCCTGCAATTGGTGAATCGCTGGTTTGATTCCCGGTCCATCTGCCCTTGTTGTCTGTGTCTGTGACCCTTGTTGACGCTTCACCCGCAGTGCCTGCTGATGTTGGTCAGAGGGGTTGATGGCAGCTGTAGCTGCATTCCAGCAGTTTGTTGTCAACAGTGTGAATGAGCCCTTTGAGATTTCAATTGGAGCTAGAGGGCTTCATTAATAAATGGATTATTATTACTAGTATGCCCACGTATGCAGGATGCTTTTGGCCTTTTCAAACATAAACAGAAGATGAAGATGTGAAGGACCAGTTGAAAGGAGAGAACACATCATTGTTTCTGTCTCCAGATGCTGATGTTTTATTAGATGGCCGACTTTCTCTCCTCCTTTAGAAAATGCTATAATTTCTATTGTACACCAGTAGCTGGCCATAATATTATTAAGAATTATGTCAAAATTCCTTAAAAAGATAGGAAAACAGAAAGCATGGGTAAGGAAAGGCTAAATGCTAGAGCTTCTGTCAAAACAACTGTAGCTCATGTTCCTTTTGACAGTCAGTGACCTCTTCAGCTCGCTTTTAAGATTCATGGAAAACAGAATCTAGATGAAGTGACAGAGTGTAGAAACAGCTTCTCTGTAGTTGCTGTGGTTTCTATCACTGAAGTAATTGTATTCATGTGCACTTAGATGTCTTTATATAACAGAAATCGAGTTTTTAAACATCCCCACTTCAAAAAGCATTTTTAAAACTATAAAAAAAAAAATTCCATCAAAATTCCATTGTGCATCTGGACGAGTTGTGCAGCAGAAAATCAACATATGTTTGCATCAAAGCATGATATTGACGGCCTTATTTTTAACATCCTGCTTCTGAATTTTGACTTAATATCTGGTTAAATAAATGATCACTCTGCCTTATGTTTCTTGTTAATCTGAGGTCAAATTCAACTAATTAAAAAAAGAGAATATTTCATATTCTGATATAGAAAACACTGAAACTGAAAGAGGATGTGCTTTGATTTTGTCTTTGTTTCATCTTTGTTGTTTATCTCTGGTTAAAGTGAATCATTTTGCAAGACTTTTGTTCATAAATGTAAACATCAAAGCATCTGAGAGTTGCACACAGATTTGAGGTGGAGTTTGATGAACTCAATGGATTCATCACTCCCCCAATTATACTTTTGACTCGTATATACGACTCCAGCTAGTGGTAACTCAACAGTATGCAGTACATCCATACCTCATACTGAAAGTCTTCACATATTTATCATTGGAATTATTTATAAACTGGAGAAATGGGCAAAAAGAGAAAATACAATTGGATTTATTAACAGATTTGTTATTATGTTACAATAGATATTATTTTTGATATTTATGGACCCACCCAGCTGCAGTCCTAACTTGAATCTGATTTTTAAAAATCTACAGAGGAACTTTTGAATGATGGCACAGAAACCTTCCAGCCTCAAAAGCTTATCTTAAAATTTTTAAATATCAGTGGAAATATGCAAAAATAAAGTAAGCAATTACAAGAATTCAAAATTGATACTCCTTTTATACTCCTTTATCTTTTGATAAATGCCTTTTCTTTTCTGATAAGAAAAACCTGGTTACGTGATGATGCATTTAATCTACGTCTACCAGTTCTTTGAATAATTTTACACTTAATTATAATTGATATCCAGATTTGCTACTTAAAATCAGCTGTTCAAGGATTCTCTTTATCCAATCTGGCTGAGTTTGTTTGCTGAGAAGATGTGGAAACTTCTGTTATCTAATACATGTAATGTAATGCACATAATGAGGAGCCCACTGTGACATTAATATGCCCTTGAATATCCTGCTAAGATCATCCATATAGTGACAGATTTATATTATCTTTGTCTAACAGAAAGGCACCCTGAAGAAACACATCCACAAATTTAAACTGTTGTGATCTGCAGTTGGTGCTCTGGAACAAAACTCTTAATTAAGCATTGTTGTTCATATTATCATGTCATCAGTGCTAGTGCTGCTCTGTAGCTTTGATCATCTGCATGTGAAGAGGAACAACAGTCAGGTGTGTTTCATCCATGACTCACAGTTTGAATCACTAGTTCTGACCTCATGTAAGTTCTAAGTAAATCTTTGAATGTTTTTCCTCTTTTATTTACCAGGTAATGAATGAAGTTTGATGAAAGTTCACAGAAATCTGTTACAAATTCACTGATTGTTTTTCATCCCAGATTACTTCAGCATCTGAACATCACAGGCTGCTCTGTCTTTAACAATATAGTTTTCTTTCTGCTAAAGTGCTGGGTTTTTAACCAATACATGTAAAAAAACTGATAAATTAGTTTAGCATTTGATAAAGAAGTTCTGATGAAGCACACAACTGCTTATTGATGTTTAAAGATGAAGCCCAAAAGGCACCTGAAGTTACCAGCATTCATGCAAACACAGGTTGGATTAGGAGTATTTTAATCCCAGCAGTTATTTTCCTAATATCATTATAGTTTTGTTTCATCAGTCCAGGCTTCCTTGTAATCTTTTAAGATGGTGTTATCTGAAAAATTTCTGAAAGTAGTTGAACTTTTTTGCTTGTTTTCTTTTTCTCTGTCCAGTACATGACACTTCCAGTGTTTGTTTGTTGGTTTGTTTCTTAATTTACCCAATTCAGAGTCAGTAAGATATGAATTATTAAACTCAGTGAATAAATCTATGATGCATAAGGGACGTCTTGGAAAAGTATTTGTCTTTAGACATCCTTCTCGGACATAATTCGTTCCCCTTTCTGTAATTGTTTCAATAAACAATAGTTTGACAGAGGAAAAAATGATTTTAAATCCAGTAGTCATTCTGAGAGTGCTATTGGATGAAAAGCAGAAATAATCAGCTGATGGTGATTAGGTTATATATGTTAAAGGTTTGCCTTTCATATGCTGGAGATAAAGGTTTTTGACCTCCTAGTTTCTTCTTCTCTTTCTAATTTTTTCAGCACAAAATAGAGAAATTATTTGTTTGCAAACACAGCAGATGCATGCACAACCTGACTGCAGCAAGAGCAGGGCAGCCTTTAAAGGCTCACTAGTTGCCATAGTAACCAGCATTTATCTAGCTGTTTTAACATTAGCTAGCTGTTGTTGGCAGTTGTTTCTTATGTTATTCTACCAAACTGAAATGAATGAGATGCATCTTACTGAACCATAAGCACTAAATGCAGGTAAGTTGATAAATGATGAGAGAAAATGGATCAAACATGAACTATTACCTACTAGCAATATTAAGCAAATTTGTTCACGGTAAGATCATCAGCTCTCATTGAGATATGTCGATTCCCTCTAAATAAGACAAACATATACATGGTGAGCAATAAGGGCACCAGAATAGGGTTTAGCTAAAAATTACATTTTTATTTTATAAAAATGGAATTCATATTTAGCATGCAAAAGACAAATAAAATAATGTCTTCCTAATTTCGTCACAATTAGAGGGAAAATGTATCTGAATCCATCAAGGCAGGTGACCAACTCAGCCTTCAAAAGTTAAAAATGAGCTTAGCGTCACGTGCAAAGTGTTAACAGGTCACCATGCCAGGCACAAGGGCTGCACTGAAAATAGGAAAAATCTGAGGCAAAACCTGGATACCTATTGGACAAGACCACTTTAGGAGATTACAACTGACTGCATGAACAAAAACTATAAGGAAATTTTAAAATCTGTCAGTCTTTCTCAATGAAAAATGAATCTGGAGGGTCTAGATTACCACATTGTCAAACCATTTACAGTCTAGTGGCAGACATATATTTTTTCTGTACACATGAATGTTTGCTTTCAGAAACCAGGAAAATGTCAAAGCTTTTATCATAAACCTGATAAAAACATCACTTGGATGTGATGAGAGGAAGGTCTGGGCTGAAAACAGTGAACTTGTCCTTACATGCACCATTCATTAGACTCACGCAGCTGTACTGATGTTGCGTTCCTCAATATGGCAGTCCTCATTAACAACAAGTTCCCTTCTTATCCCTTATTGTTACTATCGTCCCCTGTAGAAACCCTGTTAACTTGGCAGTGTTAAAACTGAACGAGCAGGGCCTGTTGGACAAATTGAAAAACAGATGGTGGTATGACAAGGGAGAGTGCGGCATCGGGGGAGGGGACTCCAAGGTCAGATCACCGTAACCCTGACGGGTAACGACAGGCAATGGTACACCAGGGTAACCGGCAGAAAGGCACAGCTTCAGTAGCAAGCATGAAACCCTCTGGGAACAAATCAGACAAACATGAATTCTACTCTCATTCTCTGATTGTTGGGGTATTTTCATAACTATTTCAAAAGTCGGCAGTTAATGACCAAAATATTTCTGCTTCATATGTTGTTTTCTTCAGCTTAATAGATTTTTGTAGTCCACTATACACTGCCCGACTTTATGTGGCATACAATGATGCCTAGATGGAGCAGTGCTAGCCATATGTTTGTACATAATGCAGTTCCCACATGTGCAGCTGAGCTCAGGAATCGTATGTACAAACGCATGTGTAGATTATCTGTGTCATGCAAGAATATAATTGCAATTTTAGTACATCCTGCACTGAGTACAGTGAGATTTTCCTCAAGATTGTGGAAGCACTGGTCATTTATTTGTGACTCAGTGAATATTATGATTGTATTTTTTTCTGTTATTATGTTTTATCTTTTTATTATGGACCTTCTAATGTGTCTAGAATAAAGAGATGATGATGATGATGTTTTAAGGGTCATTTGAGGCCTAACCATTCATCCTTAAACACAAACTGCTTGGACCTCATTGACATGTACATCATCACATTCACAAAGTTTTTCCCTCAGTTTAGCCTTGGCTTTTCAGTAATATGTGCAGTTATCACTACAACCTAGTAGAGGGCTATGATGCTGTGTTTTGTACATTGATTTGAAGAGATAAAGAAGGAAAGAAAAATAGTGAATTATGGCATGAACATCTGTGCAGTTTTTTAGTTTCTGAGTGGTAAATAATCAAAATAGAGAAAACAGAATCTTCCAGTTATGTTTGGAAACAAGGACTGATAATGTGTAAAAGACGTGATGCATGCAGAAGTCCAAGGAGATACAAGGTTTACCTCACACAGGGAACCCAAATAAAGTTACCCCCACCTTCTTCAAATCTTCTTCAAACAACAGAATTGGTGTCAAATATTTGTGCTGATTTGTGCAGCAAAAATGTTTGTTTATGCCTCCTTAAAGATATGAATAAATGTTTTCCAGGGTCATAAAAAATGGTCAAACCAGACAGACCATGTTTACAAAATCAAGCAAATCTGGTGTCAATCAACTGTTCTAATATTTAGCTGAACAAACAAAATCCATCTTGTTTGATTTTATTAATGTGCCGGAAGAGCACAAACATAAATTTTGCTGCACCGACTCTGCACAGTTGATTGACATTTTCTGTCTGATTTTGTAAATGACTGGACTGGGTGTTTGACCTTTGATGACCTCTAAAGATGCTTAGTAACATCTTTAAAATGATAGCAGCACAAATGTTTGAAACCAATTTGTTTAATTGAAGAACTGAAGAAACCCCCCCAGGTCTATCAATGTTCTGTTAGATCCCATGATGGGTTTTCAGTTTGAAAACATCCAGCTAACCAAACATCTCACAGGAAATCCCAATTTGTTGTTATTTTAATTAACTGGAGAATTGTGTTGTTTCAATTTGAGTTTTTCAAAGTTCCTGCATGTTTCCCTGGAACAGAAGCTTCAATTAACTTTTTATAGAAGTTCAAACCATTAACTTAAAAGTATATTTCTGCATGAAGGCCAACTAACGAGTTGATCTGGCAAACTTATTGTTTTAAATACCCCTTTGATCAGCTTCTACCCAGCAATCCAAACAGCTTCACCTCCTGTAGTCTCTTTGGCTTCACCATGACAGAAAACAGTATTTACTGATTATATTCACTTTGCTCAGTAAAAGAAAGCGTCCCAGAGTGTTTTCAGCTGCTGTCGGTTACCCAAAGTGATATAGTAATACACATCTCGCAAGTAGGGAGTCAGGCCAAACTAAGCTAGATGGAGTATTAATTCATATCACTTTGATACAGTTTCCAATATTTTTTTGTGTTGTTTCTGTTTTCTGTTTGTTTTGTTTTTCTTTCTGTTGTTGAGCTGTTACTTGTAGTGTACAGCATGTACCATGTACAGCATCTGTACTGCTAATGGAGCTTTTTGCTAAAATCGTTCTACAACCAACACAGTTGAACAATAACATAACATAACATGGATGTGCATAATGTTATTTATGTTATTTCCAATCCCACCCACTCCCCTTCCCTTGATTCTCTGAAGAATCCCAGTAAACCTAGCAGTACTGAAGCTCAATGAACAAGCCGTCTTAGACAAGTTGAAAAACAAGTGGTGGTATGACAAGGGGGAATGTGGACACAAGGACTCCGGCAGAAAGGTCAGTTCTTGAGGTGACTTAGCCTGGTACCATGGTCATGCATTGGTTTGCCCCAACACCCTCCCCACTTTCTCCTGAACCCATTTCAAAATACCCCAGATCCACAGCAAGAACACTAAGGTAGTTTAATTCAGCTCTTCTTTTTTTTACTTTTAAAGATTGATTTTTTCCCTGTGGGATGACTAATATCTGTAGATTATTGTTAAAATGACAGGTGATTCCCATTTTACTACAACTTCCTTCTCATCCCAACTCCTACATTTTGCACATTTTAATTATTTATTTGAATCATTTTCCTGGGTAGCATGATTGTGCATTGTACAACTACAATAATCTATAAAGATAAAAACCAGATTTTACAGGTATTTGGTTCATTTAGCAGAAATCATTAATACATTTCTATAAATGCACCCACACCTTAGAAAAAGTGTCAATGCAGTTGTATGTTTTGGATTCATTCTATACAGAAATAAGAATGGTTCAAAGAAAAAACTAAAATTCCAAAAGGTATTATGATATATGATGTATGGATGACTTGGATGAGAAGATCAAAAGCTTAAATGTAGGAGTTGGGGTGTCTCTAATAGAATGGATTCACCTTTTAAACCTGGAAAGTGAAAAGAGAGAGAGAGATTTCAGCTAATCAGTACGGTGGCCCTGAGGTGCAAAACACTACAACATTAACGAAGCACAATTACAAATACAAAAACACTTTGTTAATGTTGTAGTGTTTTGCACCTCAGGGCCACCGTAAATCAGAGCTGTCATGTGTTTTCTTAAAATATTTGGAATATACTTTAAATTATAATAACAGAATAAAAGTTTGGAATTTTAGGGTCAAATATATATCTTATTGATCATTAAAGAGAAGGCAAGAAGCTGGTTAGCTTAGGTTAAAGAAATGAGGCAGCAGTTGACCTCCCATTCACCTAAAAAAAATAAGAATTCATTTTTAGGTCCCCCCACTATTGTTAGAACAATGGTTCAGTCCAAAGTGTAGGAGGATCAACCGACACAGGCTCCGTTAGAGTCGCAGAAGTGAAGAGCTAGCTGTTAGCTGTAGCTCTGCAGCACTAACAAAAAACCCTCCAGTAAGTAAAATACTTTAAGCTGAAGACATGTAACATGTTTTATTGACTTTCACTGCTCAATAGGAAGAAACACATTGACAATAAACAGTTCGTTATTTCATTAATTTGGCTGAATCCTGATAAACTGCCACCTTATGTCTTGGAAATCAAAACTAGCTAAACTGCTACATTGCTTTCATAGACTTAGCTCCTTTTTCTGTCGAAGGTAGACAATATTCCAATTATATTTAACTCTAACTCTTACTTTAATAAGAAGAGTTTGAAACTGGAGGGAGCGGCTGAGCGTTAGCATTAGCATTAGCCGACAGCTCAGTATGGGAACCAAGAGCAGAGGGGCGACTGCAGCTGGCAGTAAAAAAAATAAAGTATGCCTTTATTTCTTACCATCTTCAACGTAGAGCCTTTAAAACCACAAAATAAAATCTCAATATTTGTCTAGAAAACTCTGGTGCTGACCTTTGAGTTTAAGTTATGATACTTCCCAAATATTAAATTCCTACATATTTATGGGGTCTCAGCCATCCAGGACATGAAAAAAAAAAAAAGTTTAAAGCAACTTAAGTTATAATTTAAATAACACATGACTTGTATTGAGAACCACTACAATAAATCAATATTTATGAGGAATTTTATTAAGTGGAGTTACTTATTAAAACTTGTTTTTATTTAGAGCCTTAAGTTTTTGTAAAGGTGTAGCAGAGATTAGATCTGTGACTCTGAACCAAACTCATATCTAAGCAACATTTGAATCTTAGTTTGACTTCTATGGGTCTCAACAGGTTGTTTACTGAGAAAAACACATTTGTTATTCATTGCTACTTACTAGTCATTTTTAGTGGTGCAGCTTGAACACACACAAAAAATTAAACCACATTTTGCGTTACATTTTACTGTAACTTTGCCGACCCTCTCCCCCCTCAAAATTGCTCTTATTTCCTTGTTTATGGTCCCCCCCAATAATGAGATGAGATTTACACCCTTGTCTCCACATTAAAGGTTCTTCAGTAGAATCCTTTAAATTTGTAGTCAACTTTGCTGTTACAATTTGCACTAAAGAATCTCCAGCACTTTCAAGTCATTTCTCTGGCAGTATTTTGAAAACTCGATTGAACTTGAATTAATGGTGACAGAGTTACTAAAAGCACAGACACCATTTTGAATCACAAGAACCAAATTTAGTGGCACACTATGGGTCGCCAATGACAACATTCCCATTTTGCACCTTCATTAAACTGCTTTTTTCTTTATAAATATCCAAAACATTTAGACCAATTGACCATTGTTACATGTAAACTGATCTGAATTTTTTTAAACACATTTTGTCATTTTTAAAACCTTGATCCCATCAAAGACAGGTAGAAAAATGTGCTATTATTGCTCATTTGACATTAGTGCTAATTCAAATGAAGTGATAGAAAAAAGCCACAACATCTAGACTGGTCACAGACGGATAACCTGGCTTTTTGAGTTGCAACAATGCATGCAAACCGACAAATGAATAAAAAAAAAATGAAATATATTTTTGTTGTCCTGTCTACAAATACAGAAAAGTCTTATGTTTTTGATATACTTCTGCTAATCGAAGAAGGGAATTCTGAGGTTTTCAGGTTGTTTCTTGTCTGAATTTCATAACATTTTCCTTGTTCTTTGTATCAAGCTTTAAATTGAGCTAACCAGCTTACTGTCTACTCTACTGATATTAACAAGCACCAGAATGGCAAACTTCTTGTTTAACTATAGCAGATAGAGTTTAGGTTTACTGAATCCTTTTATTTATGGAATCAGAATTCATCACTGCTGCTGATTGTTCTGGAGAACAAAAGAGGGAAATAATTATAGACCAAATAATAATTATACAAATGAGGATTCTGATGACAGAAAGTTTGTTTTGTATGTTTGTAATGTCACATTTTTGCAAATTGATGAGAAAATCTGCCAAGATTAAACCTGTTTTGTCATCTTTTGTTCTATAGATAAGGTCTTTTCATGTCTCCAAATCAGATTTTCTCCACTCAGCTCTCTTTCTGTTCTTCAGAATATTCAGCGGTCAGCAAAGTTCAGTAGAAGCAGTTGTAGACACGAGGGCAAGATGCTCTGCAGAGAAATGTGGCTTTTTACATCATTTTTTTAACCCAAATCCTGCCTTTGTAGGCACATTTGAAGAATATTTTAAGCTTCTGCTGGTGGCAAAAAAAACTTTCTTGAGGATGTTGAAAATACTTTTTGTTTCTTGCTTTGGGCGATGTTTAGTCATTTAAGCTTTGACAAATAAAATCTGGCCTTGGAGGAAATTTTCAGATCAAAGCAAGATTTCTATTTTTACTCTTTCTGAATACATCGGATGTAAAAAGTCACAGTTTCCAATCTGAAAATGTTTTTTTTCCTATTTTCCTCACTGATGTCTCAGTTTATGGCTGCTCTCCAGTAGATATTAAATCCAATAACCACAGCTTTCCCTCTTCTCCTCTTCCTTCCCAGACACACTCCGTGATGTTTTTGTCTCCAATCTGTCATGAACCTCCTGTTTTGCTCTGAACTCTCTGAGTAACAGAGAGTGTGACTAACCTGGAGATGTTCATCAGTCTGTCGAGGAGACAGCTTACTGTCATACTAAAGCTGCAGCAACAAGACACTCGCTGCCATTTGGCTTCTGACAAGAAAAGTCACATGGAGGCAGTAAAAAATGTCCAAAACTTTATTTTTGTCTGGTAGAAATGTATCAATTCAGTTGAAGTCTATTTTTTATGTAACACCAGCATAGAACCAAGGTAATTTTATGGCACTTAAATTTAGAAAACAAGTTGAAATTATATCAAGAATTCTAGAGCATCGTCTATGATCACACTGTCACATGTTTTTAATTTTGGTTAGTTTTAAAGTTAGAAGTTCAACATTGCATAAACAAAAAAATCTTACCAAGTACTTATATTCTAGCATTTGGTGCAAATATCTTAGTACACTTGAAGTAAGATAAAAGTATCCTACAAGAAACTTTACAGCAAGATATCAGAGCTTGTTTTAAGTCAATTATTCCTTAATATTGATGAAAAGGTACTAATTCTGCTGGCAGATTTGGTCACTTATAATAAGACATTTTTCCCATGTTAGAATATAAGTGAAATAATCAATGGAACTCATACTTTTTCATCAATATTAAGAAATACTTAACCTTAAACAAGCTGATATGTCTTGCTGAAGTTCTTTGTCAGTTAATTTTGTCTTATTTCAAGTATACATTTGTACAATTAATTTAAAATGCTTCTGTCCCAAACCAGGCCTGAAGACACAAAGCTATTTTGTTAATGGCTAAAGACACAGGCTTTCTCCTCAGCTTTAAAGCCAGAGAAAAGGCCTGAATGTTACACACCGCAAGTCGACACAAAGTGTGAGTACACAAAGAGACACAGTAGTCCATCCTGTGTCCAGTTAGAATAACAACAAGACAACTTCTTTAATGAAATAGCACAAGTAGGTCCCAAAATGTTCTGACATTACACGGGCCTGTTACTCCTAAATACAATGTCTTGCAGGTGAATATAAATACAAATGATATGTTACCCTATTAAAAACAAATCCACTTGGGAAGACTCCATGGCCAAGTCATATCACATGCAGTGACCACAGTTAACTCACTTATCCTAGTTCAATCCTTCCATGTGCTTCATGTCTTTCCATTCTTCCTGTCCTACTTTTGAAAAATGCCACTAGTGCCACAAAATCCTTACAAACTAACAAAGAACAGCTCTGAATTGAAGGACAAAGGGAACTCCAACGTTTTCAGATTGTTCACATTGTAAAATAATCCTTTTCAAAATTTCTCACAAAATCCAAGACATTCCTGTGTGAATAAGCCCGTCTTCTTCAGCCTGGTATTAGTCGGACCTTAAGCTGTCTCTTCAGACTCCTCAGATGTTGACTGACTGCAGAACACATTCAGTGATGGGTTCACAACATTTTCTATGAATAAAAATGAGGAGTTTAGTTTTTTCGTCTATGTTATGAAAGGCTGCATGGTTGAGAGTCACTGAAACTGAGATGCATGAGATGAAAGTAATGACACAAAAATGAGACCTTGTGAAGAATATATGTTCTACTTTTTTTTACAGAATAAAGACTAACACAAATGTTTATTAATAAAATAGTAGGACTCATCCTCTGAGTCAATAAAATGTTTCAATTATTTTAGAGAATGTTTCTTTTGTTTTTGTTTTATTCTGTTAGATTTTTCTTCCTGCATGAGTTTGCATGCGACAAACAGAAGACGATGTATCATCAGAGGCGGTGATTAGAGGTAACTAAGAGCAAATCAACTCAAATCAAATCACACTAAATATGAGCTCACCAATAATTCATCAACAGAGATATTAGATATTTGGCTATTTTGAGTACAATTACAAGTGGTTCTTGTTAGATTCTCTTTTTGTGGTGACATTAAAATGCATATTTTTTAGGCACAATTCAAAGTAATAGGTCACTTTAAAACAGGAAACAGACTGAGGGAAGAACATACCAAATGAAGTTCTGAAACAAAATCAAAAATCCAGACCCAATATTCTTCTGTGATGAAATGCTCCGACATTGAAATTGATAGTTGGGCACTAAGAAGGATAAAGATTTTGTTGACAACCAGACCTGAGTTGGAAATAAAACTGTTTTCACTCACAAGCCACAAAAAGGAAGAAAAAAAACATCAGAGGAGATGTGTGGTGGTTTTAGAAGTGGACTTGTGGTCTTATCATATGTTGTTAGGGGAGATACACTCCTGATCAAAATCTCAGTCAAAAAAATTGCAAGAATTTGCATTTTGCACTATTGGATCTTAAGAAGGTTCTAAGTAGAGCTTCACAATGTTAAAAGAAGAAATCAGCATAAGAGACAAAAACTTTTGAGCGGGGAATTAATTGAAAACTGCATTTACACTCAAACATGATTTTTTCAGCTGATCAAAAGTTTAAGATCATAGCTCAAAAAACCCCTGAAAACCCCCCAAAACAGAAATCAAAGTGTCAAAAAAAAGGACTCAGTTATGAGTAGCTCCACCATTCTTGTTGATGACTTCAAACAATCGCTTAAGCATGCTTGATGCCAGTGTTTCCAGGAGGCTAGTGGGAACGTTGCTCCAAGTGTTGGACATAGCTTCACGAAGAGCATCCACTGTCTGGAACTGATGTCCATTTTTGTAAACTTCCCTGGCCATCCATCCCCAAATGTTCTCAATTGGGTTTAGATCTGGGGAACATGCAGGATGGTCCAAAAGAGTGATGTTATTTTCTTGGAAGAACTCCTTTTGTCAGGCGGGCATTGTGAACTGCAGCATTGTCCTGTTGAAAAACCAGACGAGGGCCCTCAGTCATGAGGGATGCCCGCTGCAACATCTCCACATAGCCAGCTGCTGTTTGACGCTCCTGCACAAACTGAAGCTCCATTGTTCCATTGAAGGAAAACGCACCCCAAATTATGATGGCGCCCCCACCACTGTGCCGTGTAGAAAACATCTCAGGTGGGATCTCCTTGTCATGCCAGTAACGTTGGAAGCCATCAGGACCATCAAGGTTAAATTTTTTCTCATCAGAGAAGACAACTTTCTTCCACCTTTCAATGTCCCATGTTTGGTGCACCCTTGCAAAGTCCAAACGGGCAATTTTGTGGCGTTGAAGAAGACGTGGCCTTTGAAGACGTTTTTTGTTTCTGAAGCCCTTCTCTCGCAGATGCCGTCTGATGGTTATTGGGCTGCAGTCAGCACCAGTAATGGCCTTAATTTGGGTAGAGGATCGTCCCGTGTCTTGACGGACAGCCAATCGGATCCTGCGGCTCAGAGCTGGTGAAATTTTTTTGGGTCTACCACTTGACTTTTTTGTTCCATAACCTTCAGGATCATTTAAAAAAATGCAAAATGACTGTCTTACAGCAGCCATGGCACGTTGTGAGAGGCCTTGCTTATGCAGCTCAACAATCCTACCACGTTCAAAGTCAGTGAGCTTTTTTGCTTTTGCCATCAGGAGGTCTTGACAGTGTAAAGACTTGACAGAAAATGACATGGAATCCAGA
>NW_015117535.1:0-16717 GCF_001443285.1 Poecilia latipinna
TGTCCATTCAGTGCAAAATGACACCTGTTTGAGGTTCAATTAATCAATTAATTAATCAATCAATCAAATTTTATTTGTATAGCACATTTCAGCAGCAAGGCATTTCAAAGTGCTTTACATAATTAAAATAAGAACAGCATGTGATATTGAATAAACAGTGAAAAAGAGAAAGACATTTTGAAAAAGATTAAAAAAAGATAAAAACATTTGAGGACTTCAGTTAAATGTCGTTTAACTGGGGCTCGTAAAAGGCCAATAAATACAGACAGATTTTGGACAAGTTGCCTTACGAATGTTACATGATCATGGGAAATTCAATAGGAATCTGTGTATTTGCATAGAACCAATTCACGGAAAATTTCATCTGAAAGAACTGTACAAGACCAACACATCTGAAATTCAATTACCGACATTCTAACTCGCCTTCAGTTAAAAAAAGAATGTGGTCAAACTAAGTTGGTTTTACCAACTTAGTAAAATATTTTCTATCTGCGAAAGCCTCGCTGTTTGAATTAAGTCGTTGCATATGCACCATCCTCCTAAATAAGCATGTGGTTGATCGGTTGAGTGCACCTAGACGTTAGGTTTGCAGCAATACCTCACACTGTGCTGTGCAGGAAAAGCCTCCATTTAATCAGGAAGAAATTCAAAGCTGAACCAGGCTCACTGTGTGCAGGCACCTACTGTGATCGAACGGCGTTTTGAGATGACGGGACGAGTTCTGTGTCCAAAGCCATCAATAAGAAGTTGAGTGGAAGGAAAAGGTGAAACAAACAGCATGATCACATCAGGCTCTGGTGGATTGTAAACCAAACCAGATTTAAGAATTTCTCAAAGCATTTAATTAATGCTACTTTAATTTTCCAGTAGGAAACGTAACCCAAAAGAACCTCATCCCCACTGTAAAACATGGCGGGGGGACGTTGTCATGCTGCGGTGATGCTGTTCTTCAGCAGTAACAGGGAAACTAGCTAGAGTTCATGGGGAGATTGATGGAGCTAAAGGTAAAATCCAGGAAGACACAGTGTTACCAGCTGCAAGGGTCAAGCCACATGGACATGGCCCAGTCAAAGTCTTGACGTAAATTCTATTGCAAATGTGCGGCAAGAGTTGGAAAAGAACGTTCACAAGCGCTCTCCTTCCAGTAAAATTGAGGTTAGCTTATTTTGCAAATAAAGGGCAAAAATTTTGATTCCAACTGAGCAAAGACGGTGGAGACATAAACCTACAGCTTTCATTTCAGTAAATAAGATTTGACAAAGTGTTCACTTAACTTAAGACGTTTGCGTGACGCACTTTTAACGTTTTAAAACCGCTCCACCTCACAACAACACACTGCTTTGTATTAGTCTATCATGACGTGCAATGAAGTCCGGGAACGAAATGACAAAACATCAAAAAGTTCAAAGGGTTATGAGAACTTAGACAACTCAACTTATCACTCTGAGCGTTATAATAGAGCGCCTTGTGTTGTTGAGTTTACTTCCTAAAACAGAAATGCTCAACCCTGAGCTCAAATATCTTCAAGTCAAGGTCGCTCCCGTCTCACCAATGCCAACAATCTCACAGGAAGAAGTAGAGTTTCTTCTCACGCTACTTGGTTCCTGTGCCCCCTCATTTTTTTTTTTTTTTTTTTTTGCACATGATAAATACATTCTCCCTCCAAATATCATAACCGCTTCTTCCTCCGTCTCTATTCATCTTCAGAGCATAAACAAACACGGGTTGACAGACTAATTTGTTTAGAAAGGTCTTATTCTTCCCAGTTTACGGAGACTGTTTAAACTGACATCGAATTTCTGCTTTTCTGGAAAACTGTCAGTCTTGTTCCTCCGGAAACGTAGATAGAGCTGGAATCATCTGGAAATCTGACAAACAAAGCACAAAGCACACATGTGCAACAGCTGTCGAGCAACCACACACGGCAAGCACGGGATGCAGACCCTCTCAAAATAACAATGTTCCTTGCTATATTTTGCAGATAAATGTTCCTAGATTATTCTGTATTATCGCCACTTCCTTTTTTTTTCCCCCACAGAAAATATTGCAAAACTTATTTTCCACACGTTAAGAACAATGACTTTACACCAAGTGTTAACAGATAAAAGCTGTTTAAAAAATAAATACCCAAAACATTTTCCAAATTAAAATTGCTCAAATGTCAAAAATTCTTGGGTATTTGAAATGCAATTTTATTAAAAAAAAAAAAAAAAAAAAAACACTGGCATATTAATATGCAACTTGCAAAAAAAATTAAATAAAATACATAAATGGAGATGAACCGGTGGGTGAATCCATTGATGGATGGACATTTGAGTGAATGGATAGATGAATGAAAGGGTAACATGTGGATGGACAGACGGAACAGCAGATGAATGAATGGAAGAGTATATGGACATACCGAAGAACCAAAACTATGGATGGATGCAATATGTAAAGTCCATTTGCTCCTCTTATATTCATGCAGACCATGAAAATCAGGTGTCGTACTACGATTAATTTTTTTTTCCAAACTACGTAATAATAAAAAGACAAAGCAACGAACCCATACAGACACAATCAGTATATGTCAAACAGGCTACGATTTAAAAAAAGGGTCCAGTATCCCCAATAAGCAAGAAGCACGACATTCCTCTGCATTTACAGATTTGCTGGCTACACATAGGCAACCAGAGTAATCATTTTCAGACCAATTCGTGATCCCACAGACTCTTCTCTATGATCATCGCTGGGAAGCAAATCAGTTAAGTACATTATAGAGTAAGCACACATGATCTCAAACCACAACTCACAGCCATCTATGTAGCACAAAGGACGTGTTACACAAACACCAAAGAGCAAGCCTACACTGTGTAGAGATGCTAATTTAAAAGCCAGCTTTTTTTTTTTTTTCAGAATGCATAACAGGAGTAATGAAGCACATCTTCTTTTGAACAGGGATCTCAACAGAGCCCCACTGAATCACTGGTTCACCAGAGAACCACCATGGTATGTGTTGTAGTGGCTCCAACATCACAGTTAAGCTGTGAAAACCTCCTGACCACCACCCCCCTCGCCGCACCCCACCCCCCCGACATCTGGTTGGCATCGCTCGACGCCCTCATCAATACGGCGCTCATCATCGTTATCAGACAGAGGACTCGTCATGAAACACTTTGTGAAGTTTGTTTGCCTCTGAACCCACTCTCCCATGGACGCAGACCCGCCCACACACAGTGAAACATACACATGCATATTCTAGAAAACCACAACTCTCTCAACTGCGGGGGAGCCGGGGAGTATGTTAGAAACACTGCGGTACTTGGGGTAGGCTTGCATTCTAAATTACTAACTCGTATTTAAATATCCCAATAAAACTCTGGGATTCGGCAGAGTCAATTCTGCCTCAGTGGGAAACGTCTCTGGATTACTTGTGGAGTTATGCTTTCCTTACACTTAAAAACATTTTGAATTCCTCTTTCGGGCTTTTTTGTTTTGTACAATTTTGTTTAGTTTTTTTTTCCCTGTGGTTCTGATGTGTTGGTTGTTGATTAGCTAGGTTAGGAAAATCAAGAACATTCCAGAAACCACCACGGCTCAGGGCGGCCATAACTGCAAAAATACTAGAACGTGACATCTATTTTGGGGTTGAATAATAAAGAACAAACATACATTTTGCAAAAAGAGGATGGGTGTTATTTTCCTATACTGACATTTGTGGTCAAAGATGTTAGAGTAGCTCATCGTTTACAACCCTAATGACAAGAAAAATACACCCTCACAATGTTATTGGTACTTTGTGTCACAGCGTTGTTGAAATTCAATACAATTATTCCACACTGAACCTTCGATTAAAACCTGCATTTTTAAGAATTGTGTCAATATCACATTACGTTAGTTGGATTTTTTTTTTATTGTTTTTGTCAAAGTTGAGAGCCGTTGTGGAAGGTCCAGACTGCAACTTGCAACCATTACAACTTTTTACTAGGCACTCTTTGTTCTGAATGGACAATAATCCCAAAAACACATTGAAATTCCTTCTCAATGAGGACAGCTTTAAGGTTTCAAATTATATTGATGCCGTGGTTTACATTTTCTGCATCTTGAGGAACAGTGCCGAGGTCATCTGAACAACTCCATCTCCTTTACGTCCCTTTTGATCCCTGCAGAGATCTCTCAAGCACATTAGTGGCCAGAGCTAACGTGTTGCAGGCCAGGGGCAAACTGGTCGAGAAGTGAGTCACAGTGTGGCGGTCAGTGAGACTTAAAGACCAAATCAAACACAGACCTGGTTTTGGTCTAGCCTGAACTGGACTTTGCGGTTTCTGGACTGCGTAGTAAAGTCCTTGGTACGTCGATGAGTCTGTGAAGGAGCGAGTGGCAAATGCAACGGTTGCAGGGCAGATAAATGGAAATTTGATCTAATTTTTCCAAAATCGCTCTTTTGTGTTTTTCCTTGAATTTCAAGCCGCCTTTGAACCGTTTAATATGTGGCAAACGTTATATGAATATTTACGTAAAGCTGGCTTCAGGCAGTGACCTAACCATATTTTCCCATTGCTCTCAAGGCATGTAAACAAGAACAATGGCCACAAAATTAATCAAATGACATCAAACAGATCTACAGACTCTGTTATAAGCTTCTCTTATACGAGAAAACGTGTTACAGAGGTTCTTTCTCGGCATATTATTCCACAGGCGCCCCAGCACTCAATCATCACGACTGAAGCCATGCCTCAGCACATATTGAATACAGGTGCAGGTACCAGGAACTGAAGAATGTTTTAAAATGCACCAAAAAAAAAGTATCATAACTCAATGGTGCTACAACAGGCTGACATGTCAAAGGCGCTCTTTGGTTTATCTGTATGTTGTCCTAGCTAAGAAAAATATACCGTCTCACCAATTAAAAACTATAGAACAAAGTGTACTTGAGCAACTTCTTCAGCTCTCCCAGTAAAATATCAGCCCTGCGGCGTCAGTGTGTTGAAAACAAGGAGGGTGTGCTGTGTGTACGCTTCTGATGCAAAGAGGCCCGCATTACATGGGAAGTGGTGAAATCTCCAGCTGCTCCCAATTCTCTTTCTGTTCTGTCTTGGCAGAGGGTACAGACCACATGCTAATGCGTACAGGCTCTCAGCTTGCTGTGTTTCTATCTTGTCAGTGGCTCTGAAGCGTAATATGAATGACATTCGCAGGAAACGGGTGACATCCTCCGACAGAAGATGAAGACAAAAGGGGACTGAAGCAGAAAATGCTGGAAAACATCCAGAATCTTTTAAAAGTGTGTCCCTTTTTTTTTGCTAAATGGGTGACAATGACAGATGGCCCAGAACAGATACAGAGTCACGCAAGATATCTGGAGCCGGAAGGGAAAGAAGGAAGGAAAAGTTCCAATAATAGCAAGGTCAAAAGGCAAAAGCACAAGGCAAACAATGAGGATGCATCAAGTTTACTTTGTCTGAGAAAAGTCAATAACTGTCCTAAAACCTTAGAAATGAATATCAATCATAGCGTTTCACACTGAATAATATGGCAAAAGTTTCATTATACAAATTTGCTGTAAAAAATAAAAAATTTAAAAAAAATCTTTAAAATGACAAAATAAAAATTGTATCTTGAAATTGTCAGCACACGCCAACAGGTTTCCTCACCTAAGGCAAAACATTCAGAATGATTTAAAACCGGTGATGGCTCGTCAGTAAATTTCCTTTATATTTTTTTTAATATGTTTATGACCGTTTCATACATTCAGTTGTTCACATCTTTGGAAATTTTTTTACATTTCAAATCACATTAAAGTCAAAAACATTGGTTCCTAATGGCCAAAAAAAAAAAAAAAAAAAAAATGCTACCACCTTGTTTCACCATGGATGGTGTGGAGAGTTGGATAAAAAGCCATGCAGTGTTTGACATGTTGGTCAGAAATTCAGTTTTGGTCTTTATCTGAAAAGGCCAAAATTGAAACATGTGGAACCATCTTCCACATGTTTGCTACATCTCTGCCACAGCTGCAAACAGGAACGTTTAACGACTTTCTATTCAAGAGTGGCATGCATGTTCTACCTCAAAATCCCAGTAAAAAAAAAACAAAACAAAAAAAAAAAACATTCAGGTATGTGGTTGTAACGGGTCAAAATGTGAAAAAAAAAAAGTTTAAAGCATTTGAGAGGGACTTACAAAATGTTCACAGCATTAAGTGTTAGGCAGGTTTGAGTAGGAAACAGAAAAAAAATTAGAATACAGCAAAAGCAAATTGCAGAAAACTAAATCAGCTGCAGAGCATGTTGATATTTCTTTTAGCATGGAAGAAAAAGGAAGATTTGCTTTCACAATAAAAACCCCAATGGAAAGAAGTTACAGATTTACTATAACATTTGTAGCCAAACACTGTTTTCACAAAATAATCTGAGATATGAGGTGTAAAGATTATCCTCTTAGAGCTCAAGTCTCTAAGAGGATATTGCCATTGGTCAAGACACACAAACAGCAATCGCAAGATTTACAGAATCAACATCACTTTTTCGACAACTACTACGGTTTCAAAAAGGGCATAATAGTCCATACTAAATGAACAAAAAATAAATAAATGAAAGGAAACAGGAGGTGGGGCGGGGGGAAGTTTGCCTTGGTGCATGCAACATCTGGATGTTTGTTTTGCTGTATTGCACCAACTAAAACCAAGTAAACACATTTTAAAAAATAAAACAAAACCAGTGTATACAGTATGGATAGAGCAGAGAAGAGTTTTTAAAAAGAAAAACAAGAAGAGTTAAGGATTTCTATCACTTCTGAGAAGTGTTTTTACAATGAGATCAATCCATGCAAGGTGACAGATTAGGTGAAAAGGTGTTCTAAATTCAAACAAAAAGTCTTTGTCGCCCTCTAGTGGTTACAATGAAGACACTACTCAGACGAGAGGAAACAGGATTTTAATACCTTCTGAATTAACCCTGATAAATAAACTAATTATATTATTGTACCAATTATTTTATTAACTACCCAACAGATATTTGAAAATATGCAATCATCTTTAAACCAGCAGTGGTGTTAACTTCTTTAAAAAGTTAATGCAACAATTTCTTTTTAACTTCATTTATAAGCTTCAAAACGATTATATTGGTCAAAAACTCAGCAGGAACTACATGCCAGAGTTTTACTAGTTTCATTAGCAACAATACTGATAAATTAGTACCCTTAAATAAAATGCAACACTGGCAATGACAAACTCTTTTAATGAGATTAAATGATAATGATTACAACTACAGACAGTAACAATGAGGAACACGTTTCTAATTTAAAATACTCATATCTACCCCAGAAAGTATAACGATGACAAAAAAAAAAGATTAAATTAAATGAAACCCTTTTTTTTTTTTTGCTTTAATGTAAAAATGTAGATATCACAATAATTTCAAAATCAACATTTTATGAAATGAAACCAGATTACCATCCGTAATGTCTTTTTACAAAACCGTGGCTTGTTTTTAAATTGAGAGCTGCGTCCACTAGGTGGAGTTCTACCTTCAAAAATGTGTCAACATTTTTGCAAGAAATAACTTGCGGGCTGACTTTGGGAGTGTTGCAACTCTGACGAGTTAACTTTGATTAATCGTGTAAAACTCAGCATTGTAGTCTTGTTGGAAACATTTAGCTAACCACTCATAAATATACGCTTTACCATGTTGTGTTGTCAGATTTCCTTTAAAGCTTCAAGGCACTCGGCACATAATTATTCATCAACACAATCCTGTAAAAAAAAAAAAGGCACATTATGTTCCATGTCTTCATAAACAATGACAAGTGCAGCCAGTGTCTTTTATAAATGCTTGTTTGCTCTCAAAGACTGAGGATACTGTATTAAGAAGTAAGGGGGGTGGGGGGGTAAAGGCAAGTCTTTATTTTTGCATAAGTTACAGAAGGTAATCGTTCATCTCCATTTAAATCATGCATGTAAGCCAAATAAATATATCCTCTTTTCGTAGAACATAAGACTCAATGGCTTAATCAGTTTCTGACGGTGCTGCTTGTAAACTTCACTTATATTCTCCGATTGTTAATCCCAGATCCAGATGTGGAAGTCGGGTGTCGGCAGGCTTTGCCACATCTGCATGTTACCGGTGGTTTTGTTGGGGTCTTGCACGCCTTAGTAAGGATCCATCTTAATCCTCCTGTGCAAGCAGCAGGTGAACACCATCCCACAGATCTGAAAACAGCAAGTGTTAAGTCAAATGCTCTCCATGGGAGACTGTGGGAAGATTTAAAGCTGTCGACTCCAGAGCAGTAAAGGGTTAAAAGGTGATGGTTGAAAGTATGAAGCTGGTTACTGTGGCAACGGGGGGATGGACCAAAGCAGTCATTACCGCAACATCAGCATGTGCGCACGAGCTTGCATAAAAAAAATAAATAATTTTTTTTTTTTTTTTAAATGAAGCCGGAGGTGGTGGGGAAGTGTGCATATGTATTCAGACACACATATCTGCACTTTGATTGCTTTTTCGAAACCTTTAAGTAACTCGAGATATTCTGACTAAACTGCAACTTACAAGTTTGTGAAAATGAGGTCCTAGTTTGCAGATGAGCAGAAAGTTAAAATCAATCCATCGATCTTCTACACTAGCTTCTCTTTGCAGGATCATGGTGGGTCAGTGCCCATTTCGGGCGGCCGTTTGGCAGGCGGGGTACACCCTGGACAGGTCAACCGACCAGTCATGTCTTTGGACAGCACCAAAGTGCACAGAGAAAAGCTACACTTGGAAGAGGAATATGAAATTCTGTGCCGAAAGATCCTAGACCAAGATTTCCAGGGTTCTTCTTACTGAGGGGCAACAGTGCCACCGAGTGGGACACCGTATGTCCCTAGGTGCAAAAGTACTACACTAAATGACTATTACAGAAATAGTCTAAAACCAACGGTTGTCATTTAAATCCTGATGATCAGGCAAGCCATTTTTGAGCCTCTTAAAGCCCTGAAAGTCAAGCAAGTAATGGACTGCCGTTTACATGGCATCTGTTTGTAGCAACTTTCAAATTCTGAGAGCAGAAATGCTTTACTTAAAAAACTTTTTTTAGGTGATCATTTTTCTGATCCAAATGGGCTCTAAAGCAGGGCATTTTGGATCATTTCTACTGGAATCCCTGACAAAACGACTCCACAAGATCATCATTGTACTTTCGTGATTTTGTGTTAGGCGCACCATAAGAGAGACGTCTGACATGCACTGACGTTCACAGCTACTTGTGCGATTTCATCTGTTTGCCGTGTTCAGGTAGAGGTAAATTTGAGGTAAAGGTGCACCGAGAGCAGCTGAAAAACACAAGTCAATGCAATTCATGATGTGTAGAGTCAAACACGGTTCATAGAAAAATTAATTCCCCTATGAAAAAAATTAAATAAAGTAAAAATTTCCGAATACTTAATTTGCTTCAATTCATTTACTGTAGCTTTCCCCTTTCTGACAACAAAGGCATTTTAAAGCATTGAGCTGTGTGAAAACAGACAAACTACTTCCCATTAACTATGGGAATACACAGTTCTAACTAAGGCATTTACTGGCAGCCTTTTTTTTTTTCCATGACTCCCCATTACAACAACATGTATTAGCAGCGTATTTTCGTATAAAGCCATGCAGATGCATGCTTTAAACAGCACAAAGACAAAAATATATATAAAAAAAAAAAAATCAACAAAATGGATGCCATTCTGTGTGCATGCAGACTGCAGATTTTCTATCTGGCACAGAGCATGCATGCCAACAAGGGCAAACATGCAGGCGAATATCCACACAGCACCTTCCAACCTTGTCTATCCATTTGATTAAAAGCACCACGGAGCTCTAGAGCCAAATTACAATGCACCAAAGTCCTCTTCCTCTTCCTTATAGAGCAGATAGATAAAGCAGGCTGTCAAGAGTGCCCCGGCGAGCTACAGTGAAACCAAACATACAAAAGAAAGACATTTGCAATGCACATAAGTTAGAATAATGTAATACAGTTGCTGGGTTAACATGAAACATAAAAAACAAGACAAAAAAAATTATGTTGCCATGTTAAGTAACAGACAAAAGGTTAGAGTGGATGAGCGATGACGTAAGGATGTGCCGCGAAGAAAAAAAACAATTTTTTGGAATGGAAAGGTTTGGATTAATAAACAGCAAAGTTCACATAAGTCCAACTCAAAAATCCATATTTCTAAACTTAAAGCAGTTCTGCAAACAATCTGGACAAATTCCACAAAACATAAAACAGCAATGTTTTGAAGCAATTTTCTAAATTGTGCTCATTGAGTGACTAGGAAATCTTGTTATGCAATGGATCATTTTTACTAGCAGAAGGTTACTTAGAATACATTTTTTTTTACCAGATCAAATTCAAATTTCATATTTGGAAAAAAAAAAAAAAAAAAAAAAAAACGGTCAACAGACCCGAACAGGCATCATATACAGATATCATGTAGTAACATCTTCTTTGGCTCCAGTGTTTATAGATTTTCTCTAAGAGTTTGATGAAAAAAAAACACAGGTTGTAATATGGAAAAAGAAGTAAAATAATCCAACATTTAGGCAGCAGAAAATAAAAATCTGCTCACTCTGTGCTGTACATGGAAAATTATCAAATCAAATTTGTTTACAAGTTCACCCCAATACATAGGAACCCTGAGTATAGACTTGGAGCACGGCAGAGCACTTACCATGTCATTGCGAGAAAAATACATTTGTATTTTCTAGTGGAACAGTTGCATACAAAAAATGACCGATAGTGAAGCATACGTTTTGATTGCGGACAAGTTGGATTTTTTATTTTTATTTTTTTTTAGCTCCGATTGCATACAGTGATAAATTTAAAGATAAAAAGTTTGCAGTGCTTTTTTTTCCTACACTACATTTTTCTTCTATACTTTAGTTCACATACTAAAGAATTCTGAAAAACCCGATGAATCGATCCCATATAAAGGGTTGCACATAGAATGTTCTTCATAATCAACCTCTTCTTTTTGAGCTCGGCACTGTCCATTTTGGTGCTTTTGGAATGAAACACTTTTTATGGCAACAGTAAATGGAAAGCTGAATTTTACTCATTTCGGAACGGAAATGAGTAAAATTCCATCGATAATGAAACATCTTATCTTTTGCCATTTCAAGTCTTCACTGCTTCGGATGCAATTCAGGCCTCGTATTTTTATGTTTTTTTGTTTTTTTTCCATTACTGTTCTGATACTCAATTAAAACTGAGCAGACTGCAGAATGGGCCAGAAATTTTCTTTGAGAGCAAGAAAAAGGGCATGGTGGCCACAGACTAATAAGATGCTGCTGATCAACAGGAAAGCAGACAAGTTCCAAAAAACAAACACAATACTACATAAGGTTTTTTTTTTATGTTCCTACTGACCACCAGCTTGAAAATCACTTCATCTTATAACAATAAAATGTAGCATTACTCTTCACCTTAAACATTTTTGTACCCTAGAAAGTAAGCCTATTGGACAGAGAGTCCATCATTCATCAAAACAATAAAGCTCAAAGGATCCATTTGAGCACTTTTGAATGTTTTTTGTTGATGCTCTCATCAGAAGTGTTTTTGCATGGGGTAAACAGAATGCTATGGCAGATCAGAGTATATGCATCAAACAGCTTCACGGCGTTTAAAAGCAGGGCTCCATTTCAGCGTGGAACAAATAAAAAGGGGCCGATGATGAAGCAGACTCATCAGTGTAAAATGGAAAAACACTAATATACAAAGGTTTCTGACCTGCCATGTTAGAGTTTCAGTAATGGAAAGATTAAAAGCCCGTCCATCAGCGTTGTGTAAGGTCTTTATTCAACAGAGGCCAGAGGCTCGTTATTTTAGACAATAAAGTCTGATTAAGGTCGATTTTTGTTGTTGTTGTTGTTGTTTCCGCGGACAGCAGTATTCCGCTTCTCTGCACAGCATTACCACACCGTCATGTTCTACTTACCTGAAGACAAGCCACACCAATTCCCACCGCTCCAATAACCAAGAGATGGTCTGCAAGGAACTGCTCCAGCTTAGTGATGCAACCACCCTGGAGAAGGTTAAAGAAGTCATTTACAAGGGAAGCCAATAAACAGTTAGGGTGGCACTCACCACCTTTCCATGAGGAGACGAACACTCACCTCCACTTTATAGATGTTGGACGGATGGTCCCTCCTGCCACAGTCGGCCGTAATGGTTTTACAGCAGCTGTCGGGCACCACCCTGCCCCCCGACCGCTCTGACCTAATGTACACACTCAGCGTCCAATCCTGAGAGTTGTTGCTGCCACAGCACTTGAACTGGAGAAGCAGAAAAATAAAGCAAGGGGTTGGCTGGTGTCGACCTAACGCATCGGAACATGAAAAACCGATTTAGGATAAAAATATATATGCATTTTTTTTTATTTATTTTTTTTTTTGGTGCAACTCATCTCCCAGCACCATAATTTTCTAGGTTTATATAATCCCTCCAATTGACAGCTAATCTTCTGCTTCATTAAGATTACACTGATTGAATTTCTGGATTGCGTTGGAACAATTACTTACGTCGACCACAACGACAGCCACAGAATCATGAGTTTTACAACGTCTTTAGGCAAAGTTTGAAGTTACATCCATGTAATTAACAGCAAGTGTACTTGGTTATGCTTGCTGACAGAGGAAGCAAGTGGAGACATAAACTCAACCACAGAGATTAACTTCCATATATCTCTCATACGTCTTGTTGCAGTCTGTCCACTGCGGATGTGATCGTCTCCTTCCCTGGCTGAGCATAATTCTCAGTCATTGTTTGGTTGAGGTGCTCCTTCAGTTCATCACTCAGCTATAAAAAAAAAAATATAAATACAAGGAGAAGAAGAAGAAGAGGCACAAAATGAGAGCAAAGAAGACACTTATTTTAACGAGTGTGTTCTATAGGTGATTTATTCTCAAACATGTTGAGCGTACCCAAAACGGCAAAATACTGAATCTTGGGGCAACAAGTACAAAGTTGTTGTTGTTTTTTTTGTTTGTTTGTTTGCTTTTGTAACTAAAAAAAATAGGATTAAGTTGAAGTCTACAATTTCCCTTGATCTGACTGACAGCCATAATCAGAGATGATTCCTCTCCAATTAAAGAAAAAGAATTTTCTTTGAATTGACAAACAGAAAAATATTTTATTCTTGTGTTAATTACATGCCCCTAATCTGAAAACTCTTGAGTTTGTGCATTTCATTCCTGTACACCTTAAAGTTTCATCGTGAGCATTCAGAACTTACCCTCTGGTAGTAAACATAAGCCAGCACGCCAGCCACCAACTCAATCAAGAATATTAACAGCAGGAAGAAGAAATACTGAAAATTAGAAGGAGAAGGGGGGGGGGAGAGAAATTTGATAAATTAGTCCCAGGATTTTAAAGCATCGAGACATTTTAGCGTCACAATCATCCACATAGTTGTCAACTGAACCAACTTCTCCGCAGCTCGAGCTGCTACAAATTGTGACGGCTCAATATAAACGTCCATCATCTGTCATTCGGTTGCATGCGTCACTTCTGACACAGATGGCAATGCTGCCGGAGAATAAGACGAGTAGGAATGCAGCCCGACAGCCTGTGGAATCTGATTTCTTTGGGGAATCGCGAAATGAGTCCTGCACGAATCCAACTGCAAATATACAACGTTTTCTTTTCAAATCCAAATAATGACTGTCATTTTGGTCACTAAAAGAACAAAAACATTCACACTGCTTGAAATATCAAATTAAAATTATTATATTTTAAAACCTGAACTTGTGAACAAAAACAAAAAGGCATCACATTGAAAGAAGCTGTGCCGAACAAGTTATTGTCCAAGTATGCCTAATGAGCAAGATAAAAACTGAACTTTTCTTGGGTCATATAATAAAGAAGACATTTATTTGTAAAATGGGCCCTGCATGCAACACCAGCACACAGAGCTAATTAGAGCTAGCTGTCAGAGCAGGACAAAGTGGTGTAACCACAGCTCTGCTGATGCCTCTCCAAAGCCCATTGTAGAGACAGACGTTAGCACAGCGGCCAACAAAATAACGCCAAACTACCGGTAGTAAACATCTGCAGGGATGCAACGGGAACTACTGGAGAACAACATGACCATTTTACCCAACTGTTCTCGTTTAGAATCAATTTGGCAAAATCAGGCAAATTCCACTTTACACTTCAGTGGGATGCAACTGTCAACGGATATTAAACAGCCTAGAGTTTCAAAAGAGAGTGTTTGGTGTGGATGACATCTGTGTTTCTTTGTGAACTTGCGCTGGTTAACTGGTGGACTCGGGCTCATTAGACTCTCTGCATTGGTAATCATTTTTTCAGTGAAAGTGGATGAGCGATGCAGTGATTCAGAAAGAAACGTCACTTTATGGAACAAGCATTAACCAGACCGAGTGGCTCTTGGAGGAAACTGGTAGCTGAAGATTATGAAAAAGCTCCTTCGTGTGTACTATGGTGGCCAAATTTCTTAAAACCACATTTGGTATTGTGCAGCTACGCCTCAGATGATTTGCTTGAGCCTTACAGAGTGCAAGTAAAGACCTTTGAAGGAGAGAAAATTGATTTTAAAAAATATGAAGATAAAAATACAAAACAAAAACCGGGTTGCTCAGATGTTGTTCTATGTACTGACTGATTTCTACTCTCTGGTGTAACAAACCTGGGCAAAGGAAAAGACAGAAGTCACAGATGTAAACAAAAGTAAGCTGCCAGGTAAGGAGGGGCCAATATGTTTTCACACAACTGTGAACTGTAAATACTTAATTATCTTGCCTGTAGAAAATGGCACTTTGTTGCTGCAATGGTATCATTAACAGCAACCACAGTTTCTCTTGGTTACAAAAAAAAAGTCATTTTCTGTGAGAACAAAAATAGCAAACGCTACATCCAAGCATTATTCATTCCCCAATAAGCAGCGCATGGAGGCTGCTCATGTTAAAGCAAATAACACAGCATATTCCTATAATCCTCTATGCGTCTAACTCGTAACTCCTGCAAGCACCTTGCTCTCTTCATATTCCTGCATCCATCAACAGTTGATAGGCAGACCTATAAATAGACCTGCAGCAGAGAACATTCACCTCCCACCTGCTTCTGTCCCTGTGGGCCCCTTCCTTGTAAAATAATGAGGACAGTGAGAGCCTCGTCAGAGTCATTTGTTACCATCTTGTGACAGACCTTTAAAACAAGGTTGGCACAGAAGAGATCCGGGTTGTGCTCCTGCGAAGAAGCAGCACACATTTTTGTACAAGAGAGTGATGGTTTGGGTTGGAGGTGTTCACAGGGTAACGTAGGACCAATCAGCTGACGCATCAGAGGCAAATATCAATTACTGATGAGCACCTTCTTCCTCCAATGACAAGTGGTAGAGTAGATACACTCTCCATCAGCATAAGAATCATAATTTTGGTTTTAAAATCTCTTAAATCTTTATTAATCTTTCTTTCCATTTACATAAACTAATCAAGATCCATGGATATACTGCCAAATCAGAAAATTAAACATCCAGCAGAAGGTTTTTAATGGCTACAATAAGTGTGCAGTAGTTCTGCATCTTGGCAAGAGACATTTACTCAGATACCGGTGGGAGTGCAAGTATAGATGTTTTTTTTCCATTTTTCCATTTTTTAGCGGCCTTACATTCGACAAACTCTGCATTAAGGACGTGATTATTTGGTTCTACAATTTATTAAACTCATTGGTGGCACAATTTCAAATTAACAAAGCAGATTCTACAATGGAATCTGCTTCAATATAAACGACATACCAAGTTTACTAATGATATTCATCTTTAACACCAGCCATAAACTAAAACACACATTTCCCTTAGGAATTGTTTGACATTACGGATAAAAGTAAAGGACAAAAAAATTACATCTTCTGAGGCAGCAATATACTGTTGCATACGTTTCACGAGTGCAAATACGATGCGTTTTAGCACAAGCATAAACGAATGCAAATCAAGTTCACAAGTTACAATCTGTTCTCAAGCTGCTAAAAATGCTTAATAAGGTGGTCCATGTAGCAACTCTCATTGAATTTTAAAGTCAAGTTCCTCCATTAAAGTCCCACAATGAATATAGAATTCCTGCTGACTGTGAGTTTATTCAAAACTCTGAACTGTACATATATTTCCAGTTTCTTATTATTCCATATGCATACGAGATAAACGTTGAGCTAATTATCCCCAAAAAAGGCCCACCCTCTTCTTTCCCTTCCTCTCATTCAAGTTTATGTCATCCCACATTTTGTCTGAGCTTTATATGATAGATTTAGCTAGGGGGGAAAAAAAAGTAAATGTAAATGGTTTAAAAAAAAAAAAAGAAAGTGGACATTATTAAACAAGTTAGAAGCCACACAGTGTAGACATGAAAAACTAACCGATCCCCTCATATCATTGTGACTGGGAGGAAAGACTTGAACAGGAACTCTCATGAATGTCTTGTAACTCGTGTCTCACCGTGGAAAGGCAGCTTCTCTGTTCCCGGATAACAGCGCAGCAGCCCAAGAAGCCAGTAACAACCACTAGGCCGCCAGCCAGGATCAAGATATACGCTGAAACAGCAAAAGTGCTGGAGGCCAACAGACTAAGGTAGTCACTTTTCTCCACCAGGGTCCACACTCCTACACCCAAGACTGCAGCTCCACCCACCTGCAAGTGCAAAAAAAACAATGTAATCAGTGTTTCAAAAACGTGCCGCAAATAACTATACAAAAAAAAAAAAAAAAAAAA
>NW_015117536.1:0-230 GCF_001443285.1 Poecilia latipinna
AGTAGTAAATAATTAATTGAACTGTTTTACTACAATCCATTTAACTTTAATGAGTTAAGTGTGTAACAGCTCAGTCGTACTAGGTTTGCTACAGCTGAGCTAAAGGCAGAGAAACAACCTAACATGACAGGAAACCAGTTTATCCACCGTCATGTTTCTTCCACATCCACAGGCTCCACAGTGGGGAAGAAGCTCAGCGAGCTGGAGGCCAGGAGGTGTGAGTAGTAGAT
>NW_015117536.1:5061-7785 GCF_001443285.1 Poecilia latipinna
TCTGTCACCCTTAGGTCTATCCACTAATAAAAAGACTTCAGTAAATAGTACAAGTTACATGACCTACTGCCATTATGCAACAGTCTCTGTGCAACTCTTTAAAACTTAAATGTCAAGATGGAATCACTTCCACATACAAACTCACAGCTGCTTCAGACTTTATGTGTCATAACAGACCAGCATTGATCACATTCACATGGTCAATATGTGACATCACCTTAGCCCCGCCCCCTTTGAACAGGAAGTTACCCGTTTTCCTCTGGTGGTCATTATTTTACTGTTTGATTCATACCGATTTAGACCCGAGTCCAACGACAACATGATGCTGAATCCTTCTCTCAGCTATGGCTGCAGCATGTTGCTGTGGTAGAATGACGAATTATAATCCGTCAAAGTTTACATACTTTGAGGGATTGGCTCTAATCACACATGCATCATCCAATTTACACAAAATGAATGACCTTTGTTAACCTCTTAAGAGGCCATTAGGTTTATATGTCCATGATACATCATCTGATCTGCACCAGATTGTTTGTGTATCACCAGGGAGCTTCACTGCTTCACATACTGGTGTGGTAGTTTAATGACATCACTTAAGCCCCGCCCACTCAGGTTGGTACTGGAGTTCCTGCAGACTACAGCGTTTATTGTGAAGCACTTTGTGATTATTTATGATATTTAAACTCAGTTTTACAAAGAATGTTAATCTACAACTATGTCTTGGATGAAACACATGTAAAGTTAGATTTCCTCTAACTTAGAAAAGATTACTCTAAAACAAGAACCAAGACCCCCCAGAACGATTCCTGCATGTAAATCCAGGATAAAGAGTTTTAGTGAATTTGGTGTTGAAGGTGTAGATGTGGATCAGTGTCTCTGAAGAGACTCTGTAGAAGGACAGAGTCCCAGCAGGACAGTCCACATACACAGCTACTCTGTCAGAGGCAGAGGAGGAAGAGGAGACAGGGACGAAGGCTTTATTTCCATTGTGCCAAATGGTGTAACCATCATCTGAGCAAACTAGACTCCAGGATTTATCATTAAATCCAAACCATGAATCGTCATTGACTCCTTTTCTATTGATTCCCTTGTAACTCAGTGATACATAGACTTTCCCACCCCACTCCACCTCCCAGTAACAGCGACCAGTCAGACCATCAGCACACAGCAGCTGACAGAGATCAAATCTGTCTGGATGGTCAGGATACGGCTGCTTCTCTTCCACAAGTGTCACCTTCCTGTTTCCATCAGACAGTTTGAGGAATCTGTTCACAGTGTTTAGGTCGACTGTTAGTGGACAGAAATCTGAAAAACAGAACAAACACAATGCAGTTACTGATGTATAATTTTCTGTATTCACTGACACAAAGGTGAACATCCATGAATGGGACAGAAATGCACTTACACTTCCTCAGACCTGGTGTCAGCCATCTTTCTCCTGCAGGCTCCATGCTGTTAGAAAGAAGGTGTTTTGATGGTATCAGTATTTTCAAGATGCAAATGGACACCCTAATTTAGACCTTATTGAGTTTTTCTAAGAGTTCTTCAGTTCATCTGTGGCTGCATTTCTGTCACTATGTCTAATATTTTCTGCTAGTTTTGTTCAGAGTTGACAGTTTATTTGTCTCTCCTCCAGTTTTGTGTTATTGCTCTCATTCTGCCCCATAAGATGCATAAATAAAATAGACTGGGAACAAAGTTACAATTCCAACAGTAGAATAACCCTAACATACATAAAAAACATCATTTTTAGATCAAAGCATATTCATGTATTAGAATAGACTAGACCTAATTGGAAATCACACTTCAGTGTTTAGATTTATATTTTTAAACACAAGTCATAACTGATATGACTTGTATTTTTAAGTCATATCAGTTATGTTTGATAAATAAAAACATATCTTTCCACTTTATGTTTGTTAAAGTTGAAGGGATATTAACTTAAAATTACCACTGTTCAACATTGTTTGCACTGATATGGGCAATTAATTATTTCTCCATCTTAGCTTGATTTCCCATGATGCACCATAAGTCCTTACTGATATAAACCAGCATTTCTTGGTCTGAGGCTGGTTGAGGTATCTGGGTTTACCTACCAACACATTGATTTATCCAGATCTCCTCCTCCCTCCCCAAGGATTATTGTTCCTCAATAATCCCGAGTATCACTGTGTGGCTGCAGAAAATATTTCCTCACCTTAGAGACTCCAGTTTGAAGCTTGGATTCTTCAGTAGAGCTTCCAGACTTTCCTTTCCTGCCTGTCCTGGATTATTGAAGCTGAGGTCCAGCTCCTTCAGGTGAGACGGGTTCACAGTCAGAGCTGAAGCCAGAGCTGCACAGCCTTCCTCTGTGATCAGGCAGCCTGAAAGCCTGCAGACACAAACACACAATACTGTTGGAAAACTCACCTATATTCTCAATGTGAAGCACATGTTAGAACTTGTTTTCAGCAGGAATAATTAGATGACATGTTAAGAAACGTAGAGCAGCAGGTCTGATGAGCAGCTTTCTGCAGAAGACTGTGTGTCTGCACTCCAAAAACACAAAATCTTACCAAATATTTTTGGTCTGGTTTCCAGACTACACTTGAAATAAGACAAACTAACTTAAAAGTAACTTTTAAGCAAGATATAGAGGCTTGTTTTAAGTAAATAATTAATATTGATTTTAAAAAAGTACTTGTTCCATTGGCAAATCATTTAACTTATTACAAGATATTTTCC
>NW_015117536.1:13319-16715 GCF_001443285.1 Poecilia latipinna
TTTAAATGTATCTTACCTGAGAATCTCCAGTTCACAGTCTGGACTCATCAGTCCACTGCACAGCAGCTTCACTCCTGAATCTTTCAGGTCGTTGTTACTCAGGTCCAGATCTCTGAGACTAGATGTTGTTGAGCTGAGCAACGAGGACAGAGCTTCACAGCTTCTCTCTGAGAGGTTACACCCACTCAGTCTGAGAGGACGGAAGGAGTACAAGGTAATTATGTCATTATTATTATTATTATTATTATTATTATTAGGCATTTTTATAAAACCAACTACATCTGTACTTACATAGCTTTGCTAATGATTTTGATGATTGGCAGCAGCCTCAGTAGAGCATCTTCTGAAGCAGAGTATTTCTTCAGGTCAAACATCTCCAGACCTTCATCTGATGAAAGTAGCATGAAGTGCAGAGCTGACCACTGAGCAGGAGACAGCTGGTGAGCTGAAAGACTTCCTGTTTGTAGAGATTGTTGGATTTCCTCCACCAGAGACTGATCATTTAGTTCATTCAGGCAGTGGAACAGATTGATGCTTTTCTCAACACATAGATGATTATTTATATTTTCCTTGATGTACTGGGCTGTGTCTTTATTAGCCATTAAATTTTCTTCTTTCTGTCTCACAAGGCCTCTTAAGCGACACTTATTGGTCTCCAGTGAAAGACCAAGTAGGAAGCGGAGGAACAAGTCCAGGTGTCCATCTGGACTCTCTAGGGCCATGTCCACAGCACTCTGGTACATTTCTATCTCTGAGGATCCATGGCTTCTTGTTTCGAAGTCCTTGGATTTTGTTTCACCTTTTGCCAGCAGATTGACTCCAGATTTGATGAAGGTCAGGTGAACATGAAGAGCAGCCAGAAACTCCTGAACACTCAGGTGGACGAAGCAGAACACCTTGTCCTGGTACAGCCCTCTCTCCTCTCTAAAGATCTGTGTGAACACTCCTGAGTACACTGAGGCTGCTCTGATATCGATGCCACACTCTGCCAGGTCTGATTCATAGAAGATCAGGTTTCTTTTCATCAGCTGATCAAAAGCCAGTTTTCCCAGAGACTCGATCATCTTCCTGCTCTCTGGACTCCAGATTGAACCTGTCTCAGCTCCTCCATCGTACTTGATGACCTTCAGTTTGGTCTGAAACACCAGGAAGTGGATGTACATCTCAGTCAGGGTCTTTGGCAGATCTTCTCCATCTTTCTTGTTCAACATGTCTTCCACAACTGTAGCAGTGATCCAGCAGAAGATTGGGATGTGGCACATGATGTGGAGGCTTCTGGATTTCTTTATGTGGGAGATTACCATTCTGGCCTGCTCCTTAGATTTAAACCTTTTAGTGAAGTACTCGTCTTTCTGTGGGTCAGTGAATCCTCTGATCTCTGTCATCATGCCAACAAACTCAGCAGGGATCCGATTGGCTGCTGCAGGTCTTGTGGTTATCCAGAGGTGAGCTTTGGGAAGCAGGTTCCCTCTGATGAGGTTTGTCAGAAGAACATCCACTGAGGTGGACTTTGTTACATCTGTCAGGATCTCATTGTTGTGGAAGTCCAGTGGAAGTCGACTCTCATCCAAGCCATCAAAGATGAACACAACCTTTAACTCTTCAAACCTGGAGATTCCTTTGGTTTCACTAAAAAAGTGGTGAACAAGCTCCACCAAGCTGAACTGTTCATCTTTTAACAGATTCAGTTCTCTGAATGTGAATGGAAACATGAACTGGATGTCCTGGTTGGTTTGGTCTTCTGCCCAGTCCAGAGTGAACTTCTGAGTCAGGACTGTTTTCCCAATGCCAGCCACTCCCTTTGTCATCACTGTTCTGATTGGTTCATCTCTTCCAGGTGAGGGTTTAAATATGTCTTCATGTCTAATTGCTGTTTCTGGTCTGTCTGGTTTCCAGGTCACTGATTCAATCTGTCTGACCTCATGTTCATTATTGACTTCTCCAGATTCTCCCTCTGCAATATAGAGCTCTGTGTAGATCTGATTCAGAAAGGTTTGATTTCCTGATTTTGCAATTCCTTCAAACACATGCTGGAACCTCTTCTTCATGTTAGACTTTAGTGTTTGTTGGCATGTGATGAGTGATTCTATGAAACAAAAATAGAAAAAAAATTAATTTAAGAGTGATTTTGTCATGTTTCTGTGGGGGACTGAAACACAAAGAGCAAGTGGAAATGAGTTTTGAAGTTTTAATACGAAAGTAAAAAGCAACTTACATTTCATCAGAGGCTATATAAACTATATTGCCAAAAATATTTGCCCGCCCATCCAAATTATTTGAGTCAGGTGTTCTGATCACTTCCATGATCCAGGTGTATAAAATGAAGCACCTATACATGCAGACCGTTTTACAAACATTTGTGAATGAATAAGTCGCTCTCAAGATCTCAGGTAATTCCACCATTGAACTGTGATAGGATGCCACAAATCGAGTCATGAAATTTTCTTGCTCTTAAATATTCCACACTCAACTGTCAGAAAACTAAGAAAATGTGCAATGTGCTGCAAGAAAATGGAAGTGCTTAGGAACGACAGCAACTCAGCCACAAAGTGGTAGGCCATGTAAATTAACGGTGTCGGGTCAGTGGATGCTGAAGCAAATGGCATGAAGTCGCCAAGAAGTGATTGACTTCTGCAGAGTCAATCACTACAAACCTCCAAACTTCATGTGGCTTTCAGATTAGCTATAGAACAGAGAGCTTCATATAATGGGTTTCCATGGTGGAGCAGCTGCATCCAAGATATACATCACCAAGTTCAATGCAAAGCGTTGGCTGCAGTGGTATAACACACACTGCCACTGGACTCTAGAGCAGTGGAGGCGCGTTCTCTGGAGTGACAAATCGTGCTTCTCCATCAGGCAATCTGATGGACGAGTCTGGGTTTGATGATACGTGTCTGACTGTATTGTGCCAAGTGTAAAGTTTGGTGGTGGGGGGGTATGGTGTGGGGTTGTTTTTCAGGAGCTGGGCTTGGCCCCTTAGTTACAGTGAAAGAAACTCTGAATGCTTTGGCATACCAGAGTTTGCTGGTATTCGAAAGTATACCAGCATACTTTTGTATGCTGGTATACTTTAGTAGTCTGTTATACCAGCATACTTTTTGGACAAATCCATGCTCCCAACTTTGTGGGAACAGTTTGGAGCTGGCCCCTTCCTTTTCCAACATGTCTGTTCACCAGAGCACAAAGCAAGGTCCATAAAGACATGGATTACAGTCTGGTGTGGATGAACCTGACTGGCTTGCAGAGTCCTGACCTCAACCTGATACAACACCTTTGGGATGAATTAGAGCTAAGAATGAGAGCCAGGCCTTCTCGTCCAACATCAGTATGTGACCTCACAAATGTTCTTCTGGAAGAATGGTCAAAAATCCTCATAAACACTTCTAAACCTTG
>NW_015117536.1:21172-22034 GCF_001443285.1 Poecilia latipinna
AAAGAAACAAAAGGCCAACAGGGTTTTTCGACCTTATACAAATGGAAGAACAATCATGGAAGCAATGACCAAGCAATGTTTAATCAATGCATTGGAATTGTTGTATTAGTTACAGTAACTCATGAAACAATGTTGCCCCCACTATTCATTTTATTTCACTTTTAAGTGACCTTTATATATATTTCTAAGGTTTATATACAGAGTTGTACTCACAGGTAGATATGTAAACTTAGTATAGCAATTAACCAAACAACTGCTAAGGTTAATTAGGATTCCACTTGAAAGCGGAATAGGGGGGATTATGTAAGAGCGGAAATACTATATAAGGAGTTGTTTGGCGGAAAAAAGACCTTGGCACCTCGGTTCTGTGGAAAGAGACTTTGGCTTCGCACTAGGTCAACCTGACCGAATTCTTTCCTTCCATTTGCGTGCAAAGCGCAAATGGAGCCAGAATTTACTGGAAAGGATGTCTGTTTGTGCAAGATAAAATCAACAATTTGAGATAAATTGTTCTATTCAGCAATTCTGAAATGGAGCAGATGTTGAGTTCGTGAGGTCCAAAATATTTTAAAGGTCGCCCAATACACACTCAGTATAAAGCGTGCCAGAATCTTTCTGCAAAACAACAGTAGCACGCCATTGGTTGAAACTTTCCAACACACACTGATGAAGATGGAAAAGTATAAAACAGGTCGAGATTAAGACATCAGAGAGATTCTTTGTGACAAGACAGTGACGATGAAGATTTTTGTACTGAACTGAAGAAACTGTAACGAGGTATCCGTGGTAGTGTAATAAATCTCCGGCTCGTCTATGGCCTAGCAGCAAGAACTACGTCTCTGTGCGTTATTTCTTTTACTTA
>NW_015117537.1:0-6515 GCF_001443285.1 Poecilia latipinna
TGTGTTTTCAAACATAAATCTAAAATGGCCCCTCATCTTGTTTTTTTTCCCAAACTGAGGCTAGATGAAATAAATTACCTTTTATAGGAATCTGGATTTATTGCAACAACAATAAATTCAAATCAATGTTTGAAAAAAAATAAAAAAAAACTACAGTTTCCTTCATTTTGGATGAAAATTATGATTAAAAGCAGTGACTTTAAGCAGTTTAGTGATATAAATCACACTGGTGTCCATTTTTAGAAAATATAGCAAAAATGTATTTTTATCAGTTTTTTATCATTACAAAAAGTGCAACAATAAAATCTAGAGTCAAAATCACTCACAGGTACTGGCAGGTTTCTTGGTAGATTTTTGCAAATATTGTATGAGAATTTATACATTAACAACTGATAGCATTTTAGCTAGTTACCTTAGAAAAGAAAAATCCTAAATAACAGAATGACAATAAATAGTATGAGGCTGTAAATTAATGTTCTGAGGAAATTATTTATCTAATCATGTCTAAGTGGAGGCAAAAGACATTTTTAAATAGAGACAAGCAGGAACATGAAGACCTTCTCCTCCTCTGACCATCTGTAATAAAGTTATGCTGCCAAAGCTTCAGTTACCACAGTTAGTCTCAAATCCCAGACCGATAATATCCATCTTTGCTCAACTTATCAGAGGGTGGACAGCTTAGTCGCTGTGAGGGGTGAAAGTGCTGCCGCTTTCTATAACTTTAAAACGCTGACGACGTTCATTAGCCTTTTCGCTTCTGAGCTCCACTGATTGAAAGAACAGCAACTCTACAATAAAATAAGTCCAAACATGTAAAAGTGCCAACAATATTGTGTTGGTGAGTTAGTCACAAATCAGCTGATGGGCTTGTGGAAACACAGCAGGACCTCCCTGGGGTTCCCACACAAAGAGGCGACTGGAAAAACTTGAAAAAGTAATAAACTTTAACCAAAAACTATAACAACCAGGCGTGGGAAGTGAAATACATTTCTTTAACCCAAGGCGACATTGTGAATATATATAACTTTTTGTGAATATATATATAACGATTTTAAATATTTAGAACGACAAAATCCAGCTGAATGGTGAAGAGTTAAAGCAATGCGTCCAGGTTCGATTCCCAAACTGTCCATTTCCTGTCTTGTGTTTGTCAATAACTGTCTCTACCACCAAAGAAAAAAGAAAACTTTTTTTTTATTGTTTCTAAAAGCAAAATAAAACTGAGCATTGCTGTTCCATGACTGCTGGAAAAGACGAGTGTTTTGCTGTTGACTTGGCTGATTCAAAAACCACTTGCTGCATTCTTGTTGGTTGTGCAGGAGGCTTTACTAATGCTTTTCAAAGAAGTACAGCTGTATAATTGTGCGTTTGTTTGCAGCCATTTTCATGTGTGAGTGTAAATGGTGAGATTAGCAGCTTATTTTGATTAAAAGTGACAAAGAGGCCCTAAAACAGCTCATTCTTAAAGGAGCTCAAAACAGACAGAACTGACCAGACTAAAATCTCATCATCTAAGAATAATTCTGTGCAAAAAATGTATTTAAAATGTTTTCTACAGCCCAAAGACTGATCCTAACTTGTTCAAGAAAGCATAAAGCATTCTCTTTAAAAGTATCCTGGGATTTAAACGTGCTTCCTGGAAAAGCCCTACAGCTGTGAGGAGCAAAGCACGAACAGGTTCACTACTGTCGACTGCTCCAGAATCCCCTGGAGGGAAACCTGAGAGGGAAACCTTCCTGAAAGAGCAGCATAGGCAGATTATTATGGACTATGAAAGATTAAGAGGACACGTCGGGTCGGGCAGCTCCTTCCTACAATCCGCTACCGGACCAGGACTTAGAGGAGGAAATGCTCTGCTACTACTGACTTAATGGCTCCTTTTAATTGTAAACTGTAAGATTCGGTTGAGTTATCTCGGCATTTTACGGCTCAACCCCAGGAAATCTTCACCAACCTAATTTAGAGTAAAACAAAAAATTCAATGGAAGAATTTCTGAGCAGAGCAAGTTTTGATCCAAAGTTGGGGTAAAAATCTGAATGTTTGTAAGCATTTAAAAGGATTTAGGTAATCTAGTGAGCTGGTATGCACTGTGCCAAGACTCACTAACAAACGTCTCAAAGTTTTCTGGTAAAAATCAAACAGTTCCGTGGAAAATATTTCCGGACCGCCTAGTTTCTCCATTTTGTAAAATTACGGATTTCATCTGTTTTTGTCACATTTATTTGTTTCATAACAAGCAAATTGTAATATCTGAAAAAGAAAACCCAAGTAAACACAAACTTTAGTTAATTTATTGAGGGAAAAGTGCTATTCAAACCAACTTGTCCCAATAAATCATGAATAAACTGAAAAAAATATATATTTTTTGTTCCATCTTTGGGAGTCAAACATGAAGTAGGCAAAAAAAATATCAAAAAGTAAATGATTAAAAAGAATAATGATAAGCAGACTCAATATCAGAACAGAAACTACAATTATTTTAGGAGAATCATTAGCCTAGCACAGCTTTAGCCAGATTTGTGTTAAATTTTGATACCTTTAATGAACATTGTCTGGCTCAACAATATCGTTAAAATATCTACAAACTAGGCATTAAACTCACAAGACGAGAAAAAACACTGAATTCAAGGAAAAGAGGTGGGACGAAAATAAAACTTATTTTATAATGAAGTGTTTTGTCTTTGTTTCAGTTAAAAACAAATTACACGTTTTCTAAATCTCCCTCCAGATACCACTGGAAAACATCATAAAGCCAAAGTATACCTCAGACAGTTCCTGTTACAGCTTTCACATTAAATGTTCATCTTCAAAGCAGTTTTTTTTCACTTTCTGCAGGTTTTGGTGAAATATTCAGCAATATTATGTGTCTAACTGTCCAGGTGTTGTTTCAGTCTGACTCAAGCCATCCATTACAAATCATGACCTGCTAAATTGTTTTGCCGGTTCTCTTTTCCAACTAAAGGAGAAGCAGAGCAACATTTCAGTACCACTGTGCAACAACTCCCTTCCCAGTTAAATTAGTTTGTCCCTTAAAGAATGTTACAAGTTAAACCACCAGCTCTAGCTTGATTTATTTCATGTCTCATCTTGTGCTGCCACTTAAGGGATAAAAAAAACCCCCAAAAAAAACTGAATGGCCAAAACTGCAGATGCAGCTTCTGCTTATTTTTGTGCTTTTAATTACATAACACACTATTTTCCAATCATATCAGCAAAATATAAGAATGTAAATCAATCAAATCAACTGCTCATTTGATTAACAAAGCAGTGCAAAACCACAGCTGAGTGTTAAAGAGAAAACCCATCAAGTACAAACATCCAGAGCAGTGAGTCAATGGTTCAGTGTCTGATTGCATCACTTTGTTACTCCACGTGATTGTCTTATATGTTCTTTTACAAATACAAAAGTGCAAATTAAATATATATATTAAGACTCATAGAAAGATTTTTCAGCTTCAGTTTCTTCAAAATAAGAAAATCTATTGTTAGTTTTACAAAATAACCTGACATCAACTGAAAAATCTGTGATTTATTATCATAAAAATGACCATAATTTGCTAATGGTTCAATCATATATTGAAAAATATCAAAATCGGGTTAAAACTTGGACTAATTGTCAGCAAGTTGAATGTGTTAACATCATTCACTCTTCAAAAGTGAACCATTTCACACAAGTTTTAACGTCAAGCAGACTGGACTTTCAATAAAGCGCTTTGAGATCACTCAATAGTGCACCGGTTTGCTAGGTCTCCACATACTGGAAACCTCGCTTACCACAGCTGTTTTTCTTGGGTGAACATTGTGTTTTGCACTGACGCCCAAGTTTGGCATTCCAGATGTTATGTAAACATCTTTCACAACTTTTGAACATCTTGGCATTTGGAAAACAAAAACAATAAAATGCTTTTCTTCTTTGGAGAAAAACAAAAACCTAATACAACTGTAAGAAACTACCAGACATTCACCACCAAAAATTAAAGAACCGCCTTTATAGGATTTGTGCTTCAACCTCCGATAATATTGGACTGATGCTCTCATCTCGGCGAGGTGCAAAGGGAAACGTGACAGCTCAGACAACGCAGGCAGCGGTTGGTAATCAATGGGTGGAAACTCATGAGGGTGGGGAGGATTGTGGGTCTCCATGTTTTTAAGATGGAGAACTTTAAATGGGTTTCCACAGACCCGGCATGTGTACAAGAGATAATCTTTAACTTAAATTTTTAACCTTATCTAGAGCGGCTAGCAGCAGCAACACCCACAGCTTCACAACACTGAAACAACATCCAGGTCTCTCACATTCCCCACATAAATTAGATGTATTGCTGTAAATCTAACAGCTGGGAATGACATAAAACAAACACTGTAGCTTCAAACTCTGGGTTATATTCCATCATAGGTACTCAACAACCTGAATACTCCAAAAAGTTAGACTTGATGCAGGCCTGCATTCTCTGTTGCCTCTTGTTTTTACCAAAACAAATATTTAAATCCATGAAATAAAATCACAAGAATGTTAAGAAATTATTTAAGTGTTTCTGAACCAGCTTCTGTTTGCAACAGCTGCACGGTGAAGGAGTTAAATTATTAACTGCTCAAATCAGTGGTTGTTATTGTGTCTGATGATTGACGAGATGCGTAAGCTTTTACGAGCAACCTTGAAATGCAACCAAAAATGTCTAAAATGAAACAGAAATCGAGTTAATTAAAGTTCTCAGGAAAGTGCGTAAACCTGTTTATCCAGGTGAAATGAAATACCTCGCAGAAGTATCCATATCCCTTGAACAAACTTCAGTCTACTTTGTTGGGATTTTATGTGATTAGCACACAGGCAATACACTGGATTTTATTTAGTAGTGCCAGAGTAAAGGGGGCTTAATAAAAATGGATCTTTTCCAACAAATCAACAATCAATTGGTCGCACTGGGTTTTATTTAGAGGTAGAACAAGAAAGAGGGTTCAATACAAATACATATTTACTTAAAATAATAATTTAATGCTTAATTATGCAGCATTTTGTGTTTGTCCATGACATAAAATCCAGACTTAAAATTAAGTCTGTGGTTGTAATGTGACAAAATGTGAAAAACTGAAAATACATTTGCAAACCACAAGATTTTACTGTCTTTTATCTGCTTTGACAAATTATTAAATAACTTAACAATTAAAAAAACGTTTTTGTTATTTTCACTGAACGTATAGTTGTGGTACAAACATGACATAAAAAGCAGGAAAATGCTCTGGCTCTGAATTGAGTCACTAAAATTAAATCAAACATCTCCTAATATTTATACACACACAAAACATAATTAAGTAAATTACATCAAATTGATGTTTGTTAATAAATGCACATAAAAACAACTGTGCATCTTTCCTTGTTCATTTAAATGTCACAAATGGTTACGGAGTGGTGCACAGCCAAGGTATTTGATGAAACATCTCTTTATTTCCAGTTTGAGATGAGATCCACTGAAAAAAATCAAGCGGGCAAAGAGATTTTCTAATGCAACAACAAAAGCAGATCATATTCAACCTACGACCATTCAAACAACTTCCCTGTGGGATGATGCCAAAGAGTGCAACAAAAGAGCATGAATCAAATGGCTCTCCTAAAATCTTAGTGCTGCAAAATGCTACATGTCCAGATGTAGAAAAGCAGCAAGAGAGTTTTTATATGAAATCGCTGGTGGGATCCAAATTCAGTCAAAAACTGGACAGCTAGTTTGAAGTTTCTGGAAATACTACTTACAGAAATGAAACAGAAATAAAGTTATCTAAGGTAAAAGATCAACAAATGAAAGATTTCTTTAATTAGCTGCTGCTACAGACTGGTGACAGACATATTTATAGTTTTCTTATTAATCGATTTTTGGCTGTAGAATTCTGATACTTAATAAACAAAAACAATTTTGTTAAAAAATTAACAAAATTAATGTTCCCATGCATATACAAGAAGAATGGCTCAGCCATATGTATATGAGCCACAGGTATAGGAAGATGGTAAACATATTGATGCAAAGAAATGCACTACAAATTGGCATTTTGATATCTGTCAAAGCAACTTTAGTGATTTACTGTGAGATATTTATTCCTTATAAAGATGTCTAGCTGTGAAACTTTTCTCTAAGTGATTAACCTTGCAGTGGCAAACACAACAAAACATAATTTCCAATTCATGGTGAGAAACTTTGAGAGAAAGCTCACAATGTAAACAAAATGCTTTTTTAGATTGTCCAAACATCAAAATGTCAAAGACGCATTCCTTTTTAAAATATTTGTCAATGATTATTTGATTTGTGTTGAGAGGTGTTTTCTTTTAAGCTTGTAATGGTTTGTTTTTCCTAAGCAACACAGGTAAATAATAATCTATTATTAGCTAATCAGTAAATTGATTGGTGGTTGCATTTATAATCAGAGCACACTTTGATTAAGAGTTCGCTAAGCTGCCAGACAGTGTTGTGTTCAAGACCACCCAACCCGAGACCAAGACAAGACCAAGACCAGAGTGTATCGAGAC
>NW_015117537.1:11487-16713 GCF_001443285.1 Poecilia latipinna
GCTGCCAGAAATGCACTTCTCCTTGACCTTTATGCTTTTATGATGCAATGTTGGATTTTATGGCTGCGAGATCTTAAAACCGCACAGTTCACACAATCCTCATCAAAGACGAGGGTAAACAGATCCCAACTAGGGATCGTGGGACTAAGACTTTGTTTATCATACAGAATATAAAATATAGTGTAAAAGTATGTAAAACAAACAAACAAAAAAGAAAAAACCTCACTGTCTTTTGGCTTTTTTAACTTTTTCCATTTCACATCTATTGTACAATTTTAGCTCCTAACATAAAGCTGGCTTAGGTTATTCAGCAGCAAAATCACAAAAATGGCTGTCCACAAATCCCAATAAAACTTTTTCACTTCCGATACAATACCGATATTGCATCTTTGAGCATTGGACGATATTGATATTGATTTGATGCAATATCAGCATGAATCATACTTTTATTTCGGACTAAATGCTGGAGCGGAATCTTATCAACGAGTTAATATAATATAATAGAGATTTTAGAAGCAGGCCAATACTGGCTGATATCGGATCGATTTCCAATATCAATAGGAGATCGGGACACCCTTAAAAACATATGTGAGAAGACTTTATGTGTGGTGGAGAACTAACACCCATAGCATCATCCAGTAAAGATGTTTTTCTGCAAGATTACGGACAAATACAGAGTAATCCTGGAGGAAAATCTATAAGAGGCTAGAAAAGGCTTAAGAGTGGGATGGAAATTCACCTTCCGACAGGAAAAACAACCTAAGCTTACATCCAGAAATTCAAAGGAATGATTCAATCAAAGTCCAGACCTACAACAATTTGAAGACCTGAGGTAAAACGTGATCATTGATCGTCTCGGACATTCTCCATCCAATCAGATTGATCAAAGAAGACAATGCTATCAGGTTGATAGGGACCCATCAACCTGATAGGGACGTACAAACTCAGACTTGCAGCTGCATCGCAGTGAAAGGTGGTTCTACAAAGTACTGACATAGGGCAGCTGAACAGAACATGCCACCTTGGGAAAATATGAAAAAGTTCAAGAATCATTTTGGAAATGTTTGTCTGAGTTCACTTAAAAGCCAAAAAGCATCGGTTGTACTGTGATTCCTGGTGGTTTTAAGAATTTAATCCCTAAATCTTAAACTGGGTTGCAGGTTTTTATTTCCTCAAAAAGTTGAGCATAATCCAATCAACCCTTACCTGCTACATTCAAGCATATGATATTAAATTAAAATGTGGGAGAGGTTATAATGCTGTCGAGTCCCACACATTTAAGCCATCAAACCCATCAAAGGCTGCATGTTTATATCCAGTGTTTATGGCCTTGATGCAAGCTTCTGCTCCTCTGGGTGTTTAGTCTGCACACTGAAATAGATTTCATGTAGGCTATGCCGATCATCGGATATCACGGCGTGAGATTTATTGGTGGATTCGTGCAGAAACGCCAATACCTCGGCCTGGTTTAAGCATTGCATAACACACAGGAGGTCCAGAGTGACAACAGGGGAAAAAAACAAAAACAAACCCCATCCACTCACATTAAGATAAAAAAAATAAAATAAAAAAATAAAAAACACAAAAAACGGCCAACCTGCTCTTTGCGTTTCTGCCAACGGCCGCAGGGACTCTCCTCCAGAATCTCACTCTCGTCCTCGCTCTCCTCCTCCTTCCCCTCCGATCCTGATTTCCTCTCCGGGACGGACATCGTCATTTTACCGCCGTATGTGTCCAGATTTCAACCCCACAGACCTCCTGCACGTCTCCTCCTCTGTCTTTCCTTCTTCCTCTTGTCCCGTGTTGTTGTGGAGGAGGAAGAGGAGGAGGTTTGCAGAGGCTGTCCGCTCCGCCGCTTGTCTGCGCAGCGCAGTCGAGAAACCCACCCCCCTTTGCCTGAAGACCACAGGCTCCCTCCGTCTGTTTGTCTGTCTGTCTGTCAGCTCCTTCTTGGCGCTCAAACCCCCCTGCAGACAAATGGATTTCCAGTTGAAAACGCGCAGCCTAACAGCCGACACGCCCTTTAGATAAAATCTACAAGTGTGCACATTGCGAGGGTTGGATAAGTCAGCGGAGTGGAAAAATACATCCCAGGACTGCATGCAACGCACGTTGTGAAACGGTTTCCCTGTGTGTCTCACCAATACCTAGAAAGCCTCGGTGGTAAATAACCGCTCCGCGACGCGCAATCATCCCGTGCGCTCATATGAAGCAACAGAGACCGACTGCTCCACGGAGAAGAGCGCATTCTCCGACCACGGTGTCTGCAGAAGCCGAGAGTTGAGCCGCTGCCAGGCACGGTGCGCAGAGAGGATGATGCCAAATACCGTAACGCCGCTAATCTGTGCGCACAGCCAGCTCCTGCGATGGAAGAGAATACGTGTATCACAGAGGATTAAATTTAGCCTGCACTTTTTTTTGTTACAGTTATAATGTTTGACAAAATTTCTGTAACATTGAATTTACAACGCTTTTTTTTTTTAAAAAGAGAGGATATAGAACAAATGTTGCGTATCAAATAAAGACAAAAATAGTTCTAATTAGGTTTTTGTTTTAAGATATATAAATAAATATCTAAATATATATGTAAAAAAATATTTTCTATTTTAGTAGCTAAAGCGGGGTAAAGTTAAAATTTAATTTGATAAAGAAATACAAACTTTGCGGGACAAACAACACATAGTGTAGTAGGGCCTCATTTTACCAGAGCGTTTGACTCCGCCCACATCCAAATTACAATACTCCCCCTGCTGGCAGAAGTTGGGTATTACACACAAAAAATATATATACTTTCCCCTCTCTTTTTGCATAAATGAAGTCATAAAAGCCTTGGAGCTTCAAAATTATTATTTATGCTCCGGCGCTTGAAAAATAAGGTGGGATTAAATAGGTAATAAACCTATTTACTCTTTCCTCTTTTTTTGCCACATAAATACATATGGAAGAGAACATGTGGACAAAGATAAGTACTTTTATTTAAGTTTTTCTTAAAATAAACAAAGCAAATTATCAGATAGTAAGCTTTATGTTGAAAATACTCAACACAGAGAAATGATTGGAGGCATCAGTGCAAGTTAAAACATGGTGATTTTAGGTATTTATTATTTCCAACATAAAACAAAAACTATTTTGTATCTGCTGTTCAGTATTATAAAAATGAAAAATTGTTTATATTTTAGTTTAATATCTTAAATCGACACTATGATACAGCAGTTAACAATGCTGGCTTGCAACAAGGAGATCCTTTGTGAATGTGTACATGCATAAAAACAAGAGAAAACTTCAAGATACAACTGATAGATAAGTTATATTTGTTTTTATACATAATGCTTGTGTATCCTCCGTCTCCATTCTAATGCTGCCCTGGGCAACTCCCAGCAAATCAATGGCAAACAGAAAACTGACATTTTCTTCCAAACCGCAGATTGTTTTAGAAAAAATACTTGTCTTTGCCCATATATGGTAGCAATGACCATTTCATGACTCATTTGCATAAAAAAACTGCAACAGAATCCTTCAAACTTTTCAAAATGTCTTTATTTTATAAATTATGTTAATAAGGATTTGTCTTATGGTGAAATGTCACTGAGACAACATCTTTGAGGTGCATGCATTCCAATCTCTGCTCATTGTTTAGAATTTTTTTATTCTTTTCTGGACATTGACTGCAGGTTTTCACCAGAAATGTGCTCAGCAAAAGCTGGAATGTAACCTCATAAAGGAATCTCAACCTTTGAAACTTTTCTCTATAACCTGATTAAGGAACCAGAGGTTTCCTCTGCTGCAATGTCAATGAAACAGAAAGGGTTCTTTGTACCTTAAGAAGTTGGGTTTGTAGTGTGAAGGCATAACGGGGTGAGCCGGGTGGGGGTGGGCGGGTCAAAGAGTACAGAAGACTCCAGCCCAGTATCCAGACTAAAGGTCGAGAGTGGAAGCTAAATACAGACTGGAAACCAGAGCTTGTGTTTGAATTGCATATTTTGCTCTATAAGACTGGACTTGTTCAACAACATTCACCAGGCTCCAGTTTCCACACAGAGGACCTCATTTTGGAAGAATTTGCCTTCCTGTTTACGGGTCTTAATGACGGATGTGTTAAAAGTGAACCTGCCTGTGGTGGAAAATGATTAATACAGGGAAATAAACCCCAGAAGGAAACCAGTAAACCAGCATTTGATGACTGGCTAACAGTGTTTCACTCAGCACGTCCAAAAAGCCACATCACATTTAGTTTTACTTCCAATCTGACTTTCTTATAACTTTTAGAGAGCTTTAGTTACTCTCAACATGGACTGGAAACAAGTCAAAAAGCAGCTAAAGTCCCAAATTAAAAAGTTTTAAAGAGTGTTGAAGAGAAAGTCACTTCCAGGAATCAGGAAATCCTCTTTTTCTGTAAGAAAAAATGTCCCAGTTTGTGCAATATTCAATAGATAAAGAACTCATCAGCAAATAGAAGTAGATTACAAAGAAAAGTATTTCTGTCTCAGTAAAAGCTGCCAGATTTCCTGTCTGGTGAATAAGTTGCATAAACTTTCAGTTTATACAGTTTAAACTGTGTAAACTGAACTACTGTGTTCATATTGATGGAAGTTACTGTGTGAACTTCCATCACTATGAACTTTCCTTTATGAAACTGTTGTGTCTTTTATTTACATCAGAAAAACAGTGGAGCCCTGCAGGGTGTGCTGAATATAGAGCCGTATCTAATAACTTGGATTATTTAAATTTTATTTCAGTAACTTGATTCACTAAGAAACACAAATTATGTATGTTTACTAGGATGTATGATAATTTTCCACTTACAGTTAGTTGAAAACATAACAAAAATGGACCCATTATGTAAAATGTGTATTTTGCATGTTTTTGTACTTCCATATGGACCTCAAATGTTTCCAAAAACAGTTCAAGTGCTAGAAAAACATGCAATCATTTGTTTTTTCTGTTATTTTTAAAATCCCGAACCAGGGCAACCCAATGTGCTCTCCAGCACATTTAGTCAGTTGGTTTTTACTGCTGCATGTGCTGTACAATGGCTGCTGGAAAAGACAAGTGTTTTATTCTTGACATACCATCCAGAAACCACCTGCTGCATTCTTGCTGGTTGTGCAGGAGGTTCCACTTCTGCTTTTCAAAGATGTACAGTTGCAGAATTGTGCACAGTTTGCAGCCATTTGCATGCACAATAGTAAACAGTAAAACCAAATAAGCAGCTGCTGGTCACACCCA
>NW_015117538.1:0-11841 GCF_001443285.1 Poecilia latipinna
GTTGTTGTCTATGTTCAGCTACGTAGACTCATTTTGCCCCCCCAAAATAAGTCGATGCCCCCCCTGTTAAACTCGTCTGGAGACGGGGCTGGTCCGTAGTTCTAGAGGCTGAACAAGCAGCCGTGTATTTTGCCACCTGGGCGGTGCGGAGCGGTGAAGAGACGCTGAGGGAACCGTATCTGATGGGGAAACAGTAACACCAGTATTGTGAGTAGTTTCTTCTTCTTAAGTGGATTGTAGGAAGCAGCTATGTTTTGCGTCATACTATGCATGAGCTGGGGATTCTCTGGAAGAAAAGATCCGTTTTCTCGGTTTACACGACAACGGAAAACGGTACGTTTCAGAAACATCGCACTCTGGAACCCGTTTTCAATCTGTGCCGTTCGGCAACATTCGCCAACATTCGGTGGTTTCGTGTAAATGCGCACTACAAACGCAACAAAACTCTTCCGTTTTCCCCCGAAATCGTTGTCGTGTAAACGGGGCCTTATACATCTACATTCTCGCCTACAAACATTGTTTAAATCATGTTGTGTCACGGTTGCTAAGCAACATAACGCCGAGGTGGAGGCTAGGCAGCTAGCTGAAGGCTACAGCTTCTCTCTGCAATGCTCTCTGCCTTCGCAGGACCCCTCTTCCGTAGACCGGGTCGTTTCTCAAGCCCATGACAGAATAAGCTTGAAAGGATGCAGACCCTGAACTCGGACACAAAGCTCTAGTGGTCTGGAACACTTCCGTTTTCAGTTTTTATTTTTATCTTTTTTTGCATCTCTTTTTTGTGGTTGTGGTCTTATTTGTTTGCGTCTTTTCTTTGTTGTGTTTGTTTTTCTCGTGTTTGCTGCGCATTTGCACCTGTCGGCTACCGTAGTATTTTAACGATTCTGTGTTTTAGTTCTGCTGGGGTCCATATGGTTATGTGTATTTGTTGTAAGTTGCGTTGTGATCCTTATTGTTATGTGTAGAGTGTAATGGGCTGACTCTGCTGACTCCCTGATGATAGACCTGTCATGTGGGCGGGGCATGACGGGAGCTGGAGGACCAGGACCGATGCTGATCTGACAGAACACCGGAAGAGCGGAGAGTTCAGTGTGTGTTAGCAGTGAAGCTATTCAGTTGAGTGTTACAGTTTGTTAGAGGGGCGAGCTGCAGTCTAAGGAATAGCAGCTCGCTCTTATTTCTAATAAACACTGTTTGCGGTACTACATCTGCGGTGTGTTGGTGTCATTACAGTATTTACTTACAGTAAACCACTTTAAAAAGTAATTACAGTATTGAAAAGGTAAATTTCCAGTAAAATACTGGTATCTACAGACGCCAGCTTTTTGGGTTTTTCTTTTTTACCATTTTTCTGAAAGAATGGTACAAAAAAAAAAACTGGTGTCTGTAGCTATGAGTATTTTTTTTTCCGTTCTTTCAGAAGAACGGTAAATTACTGTTCTGTCAAAAAAAAACAACTGTAAACTACTGGCAGCTATAGATACTGTTCTTTCGAAAGAACGGTAAAATACTGGCAGCTATTGACACAGTATCTATACCGTACTTGCATTGACAGTAATCTACTGTCAGGATTAATTACAGTACAGATATTGTGCATTTACAGTAAACTTCTGGTGTCTATAGCTGCCAGTATTTGACTGTAAATTTACAGGATTATTTCTTAGAGTGTGCATGTGAGACATGAAAGTTTGTCTTACCTGAAACACGGTAACAGTTGCCCAAAGCAGAGAATCAAAGTTTTTCCTGTCTGCCAAAGTTTCTCCGCTTTCTTGACGCAAACCAAACTTACAGCCAAACAGATGCATTCCTAAAATGCTGCAAACCACAATCAGACAAGAAAGCACCTGCATCACACAGTTATGAGTTAAATGCACACAAACCTCAGAGATTTGTAGCGTCCTATAATCACCCACCAACTGTTCAACTTCTCCCACTTAATAAGCTGAGAGAGGCCTGTAATTGACATCATAGATACCTCAACTATGAGACAAAATGAGAAAACATGTAGAAAATCACATTTTCTGATTTTTTAAAGAATTTATTTGCAAATTATACTGGTATATAAGTATTTGATCAATAACAAACAAGCACGATTTCTGGCTCTCACAGACCTGTAACTTTTTTAAGAGGCACCTCTGTCCTCCACTCATTACTGTGGTAATGGCACCTGTTTGAACTTATTAGTATAAAAGACATCTGTCCACAACCTCAGTCACACTCCAAACTCCACTATGGTGAAAGAGCTGTGCAAGGACACCAGAAATGAAATTGTAGACCTGCACCAGGCTGGGAAGATTGAATCTGCAATAGGCAAGCAGCTTGGTGTGAAGAAATCAACTGTGAACAATAATTAGAAAATGGAAGACATACAAGGCCACTGATAATCTCCTTCAATCATGGCTCAACACAAGATCTCACCCTGTGGGGTCAAAATGATCACAAGGACGGTGAGCAAAAATCGCAGTACATATCCAGGCCGTCTGAAGTTTGCTAGAGAGCATTTGGATGTTCCAGAAGAGTGTTGAGAGAATTGTCATATGGTCAGATGAAAGAAACCATATGGTCAGATGAAACCATATGGTCAGATGAAACTGTTTGACAGAATCCACAGCTCGTCATGTTTGGAGGAGAGTGAATGCTGAGTTGCATCCAAAGAACACCATACCTCAGCATGATAGTGATCGTAAGCACACCGCCATGAAGGAGTGGCTTTGTAAGAAGCATTTCAAGATCCTGAAGTGGCCTAGCCAGTCTCCAAATCTCAACCCCATAGAGCCCTTTGGAGGGAGTTGAAATTCTGTGTTGCCCAGCAACAGCCCCAAGACATCACTGCTCTAGAAGGGATCTGCATGGATAAATGTGCTAAAATTCCAGTTACAGCTAGGGATGCTCCGATCAGGTTTTTGCTGCCTTTTCTGATACGGACCATCCATGAGGCCGATATTTGCCGATTACTGATCTTTGTCAATCGCCTGGAACGGCTGTAAATTATTTGGTTTAAGTATAAATTATACCATGCTATCTGGCAAAATGGAAAAATTATCTGGCAATAAATTCACCTAATTTAGACATAACAAACATGTTGTAATAATAAAAAAAAAAAAAGATTTTAGATATGTATGTTACATGCTGCATCTTTAAACAGACGTCCGGTGTGAGAGCTCACTGTCTGGTCAGCAGCGCTCCGTCTGTGAAATATTACCAGTGGCGCACAAAGGGGGTATGCAGCGCATGCAACGCATAGGGGCGCAGCACCAGAGGGGGCGTCCAAACCCCGTCTGGATGGGGCGGCGCGCTGATTATGTTTTCCTATACACTTCAGCGCGCCTTACGCTCCTTCACCTCACGCATGTTACGAGGTAAATGTAGCGAGTTTTACCTTTCACGTAACGTCTTCTGGGGGGGGAGGGGGTAGTGTAGAGCGAGCGTATGTTTTCCACGCTCCTTCAACCTTCCTTCTGGGGAGAGAGGGATGGGGGTAGCGCCGATTTATGTTTTCGCATCCACCTGAATAATGTGTAGTTGCGCCACTGAATATTACTAACAGTAGCGTGAAGCGGCGGTCCAAGAGCAAGAGCAGAACCAGCGTCTTACACTGCCAGCTTGAAGACTTGAAATATTTTTCGGGTTATTTGTTTCGCTTTCTGACTGTGATGCTAATCTGGGTGAGGGTTGGTAGTTGTGCGCTGCTTTACTCGGTATCTGGCCGCTCCGGATGTCCTTTTTGTCCTCCATTGAGCCTCAATGTAGCCAAACTCCGTCAAGTGCTTGTTTTTTAAATGCCATATTAGATTCGTTGTGTTGATGCATTTTGACGTGCTTCACTCACAAGGTAATTTTCCGCTGAACACGCACACGTCCCCATTCATTCAGAGTGTTATAGTTCCACACAACAGGATTTGTTGCTGCGCACCTTCGCAGTGTGAAGGAAAGAGGAGATAAGCTGCACACAGGCTGCGAAGTGAGATAAATGTGATCGGTTTTGGTGATCGGCAACAACAGAGTGATCGGCGATCACTGATCATAAACTTTTTCGGCTGATTATGATCGGTGGCCGATCGATCGGCACACCTCTAGGACCAACCTTGTGAAGACTTACAGAAATTGTTTGTCTTCTGCCATTGCCAACAAAGGATACATAAAGTATTGAGATGTACTTTTATTTTTGACCAAATACTTATTTTCCACCATAATTTGCAAATTTATTCTTTAAAAAAATCAATGTGATTTTCTAGATATGTTTTCACATTTTGTCTCTTATAGTGGAAGTCTACCTTTGATGCCAATTACAGGCCTCTCTCATCTTTTTAAGTGGGGGAACCTGCATAAATAGTGGCAGACTAAATACTTTTTTCCCCACTTTATGAATGCCACATAGTCTTATTCAATACACCCTGATGGGGATTGTCAGATTAATAGTACCTTTTAGCAGCTATTTAACATACTAAGAAATATAAAGATGTTAAAACATAAGTCATCTAATTAATCTATATAATTTCTTTCTCTTAGTGATGGAATTATTAAAAATGAACTTTTCAGTCATATTCTAATTTATGGAATGAGTCTGTATATTTTCTTGGTGCTTGCCCGCAGCTGAAAACAGTTGCAAAATTCACTAATATTTTTTGTAAAGAATTATCACTATGCACTCACTGGCCACTTTATTAGGTACACCTTGCTAGTAGCGGGCTGGATTCCCATTTGCCTTCAGAACTGCCTTAATACTTTGTGGCACAGATTCAACAAGGTACTGAATGTTTCCAGACACTCTGGAAACATTCATCAGAGAGTCTTGTTCATATTAACATAATAGCATCAGCTATTGCAGATTTGTTGGACGCACATCCATGTTCTGAATCTCCCATTCCACCACATTCCAAAGGTGTTCTATTGGATTGAGATCTGGTGACTGTGGAGGCCATTTGAGTACAGTGAACTCATTGTCATGTTCAAGAAACCAGTCTGAGATAATTCACAGTTTATGACATGGTGCATTATCCTGCTGGAAGTAGCCATCAGAAGATGGCTACTTCCATAAAGGAATGGTCATGGTCAGCAACAATACTCAGGTAGGCTGTGGCATTGACACAATGCAATTTTATCTACCTGTGATGTTGTGTTTGTTGTGAAGCGCTTTGGTCACCTGAGGCTGAATTGATGTTCAATTGATACTAATGGGCCCAAAGCGTGCCAGGAAAATATCCCCTACACCACTGCACACCACCACCAGCCTGAACCGTAGATACAAGGCAGGATGGATCCATGGTTTCATGATGTTGACGCCAAATTCTGACCCTACCATCTGAATGTCACAGCAGAAATCAAGACTCATCAAACCAGGCAACATCTTTCCAATCTTCTATTGTCCAATTTTGGTGAGCCTGTGTGAATTGTTGCCTCAGTTTCCTGTTCTTAGCTGACAGAAGTTGCACCAGGTGTGGTCTTCTGCTGCTGTAGCCCGGCCATTTAGACCCAATACTCCTAAGGGTTAAGCTTGTTAACAAGTAGCTTGTAGGCTACTGGTGTTGTTGTCTATGTTCAGCTACAATTCATTTTGCCCCCAAAAAAGTTGATCCCCCCCGCCTCTGTTCATCTGGAGCAGGGGTTAAGTATAACAGGGAGTCTCTAAGAATCCACCCCCCACCCCCCTCTTCGCTCACACACATCGTTCAACCAGACAGTAAGTAAGTAAGCCATGGGGGGGCCCAGAAATAGTTTGGAAACCACTGCATTAAGGCATGTAGATATGGCCAAGGCGATCTACTGCATTTCAAACCGAGTATCAGATTTAAGGTGATTTAAGAGACTTCAAACATGGTATGGTAGTTGATGCCAGACGGGCTGGTCTGAGTTTTTCCAGAGACTGCTGATCTACTGGGATTTTCACGCACAACCATCTCTAGGATTTGCAGAGAATATCCAGTGAGCTGCAATTCTGTGGGCACAATTGCCTTGTTGATGCCAGAGGTCAAAGGAGAAAGACCAGACTGGTTTGAGCTGATAGAACTGCAACAGTAACTGTTGTTAGAGAATTCTAACTGTCAGTTAGTGTACATTCTAGTAACTGACAATTGTTGGACTTTTCATGCTTTTTGACAAACAAAATGATGCTGTTCATACATATTTACCTGTACAGGAATAATTTATGCTTTAAAACGTAGCCATGAATGTCTACTTTAAGGAACTATCATTGCTACAGGTCTTACTGTTTTCTGTCAAACACTTCTGGAGTACAGACATGTCACCCCTTCTCCTATTCCTTCAATGTATTTTTCTGTTGTGCTCTGTTTATATCTGTGCGTCAGCATTCTGCTTGTCTACCTTTTGGTATATGCCTTCTGCTTTACTGGTTTTACTGTCTACAAAGGTCTTCTGCAAACTTTAATCAATTTTAACAATTCATATATCAAACTTTTCTGCTTCATCTGCTAATTTGTGCTTTTTTGCTGTGTTTTACTTTTCAACTTTTTCAATTATCTCAGGTTTTATACTAATTTCTTCTGCTAATTTGTGCTTTTTTTCTATGTTTTACGTTTCAACTATTTCAGGTTGCTTACTAATTTATGCTTCTGTTCATCTACGCTATTTCTTTTGCTATGTTTTACTTTCAACTTTTTCAACTATTTCAGGTTTTATACTAAATTCTTCTACTAATTTATGCTATTTCTTTTGCTATGTGTTACTTTTCAACTATTTCAGGTTTTATACTAATTTCTGCTTCTGCTAATTTACGCTATTTCTTTTATGTTTTACTTTTTGACTTTTTCAACTATTTCAGGTTTTATACTAATTTCGGTTTCTGCTAATTTATGCTATTTTTTGCTATGTTTTACTTTTCAACTTTTTGAAAAGTAAAACAAAAAGTTGAAGCAGAAATTATAAACTATATGCTAATTTCTGCTTCAACTTTTCTGCTTCTGCTACTTTATGCTATTTCTTTTGCTGTTTTACTTTTCAATTTCTTCAACTATTTCAGGTTTTATACTAATTTCTGCTTCTGCTACTTTATGCTATTTCTTTTCCTATGTTTTACTATTCAACTTTTTCAACTATTTCAGGTTTTATACTAATTACTGCTTCTGCTAATCTGTGCTATATCTTAGGCTAAATTTCACTCTTTATCTAAAGATTTCCACCATGTATGACTGTAGCTGTCTTCTGCTTTTCCCCCTGCTTTTTATGCTTTGTTCTGCTTTTTCTTGCATTTTCTGCAGTAATCATTCTGCAAATATGCATTCTCACGGCTGTTTCACTAGGAGCAGCAATTTCTCTAGTTTAAATTACTTTCAGCTACATATTCAAAATACTACTACCACTAATAATAATAATAATAATAATACAAAAGAATACTCAGATTTTAATAGGCATTTTCTGAGTAGTAAATATTTCAGTTTGCTTTTACTCAGTAACTTCAGTGTTGTTACAGCTCAAACATTTCCTGCAGTTTCTTTTATTGCAATGCAGGAACTATTTTACTTAAACATTTAATTTCTTGAGATACTGTAAATTTATTTTCAAGCAAAACTATCAAAAAGAGCTTAGGGTTTATTCATTTTTGATTATGTTGTGAGGCTAAATATGAACACTTATTAGTTATATTTTGTTTCTAATTTTTCAATTTTGCATTGTAACACCTCATGATGTGTTTCTGAGCCAAAACCAGAGGACCAGATACTCAAAAGTCTACCTGCAGACTTCAATAGCTACCCTGTCACTAGAGTCATCCTGGACTGAGCTGAGCCAGACTTCCCCTCTCCTCCAGAGTGACTGCTAGGAAGTATATTATATATTCACTGTTCATTTTGTTATCCTGTTTGTACTTCAGGTAAAATTGTATTTTTTTGTAATACTCTACATTTCAAACCGTTTTTCCCTTATACCACTGTTTACATTATATGAAGTATTTGCATATAGATGAAGAATTGAACTGAAAATGCACAATTTTCAAGTAATACCAGCAAAGAAATATGACTACTAAGTAATATGGAGTTGGTCATATAATTCAATATCAGTGGACAGTTCCGCACTTCTCTTCACTGGAGTGTCCAAGACATGTGAGACAATGATGAGACAATGATATGATGAGACAATGACAAAGTTGGTCATCGAACCTAGGTTGTCCTGATGCCAAGTGCACATATGGACACTCTTATGCCTGAACAAGGTGTTCATTATGGACAATCCACCATAAACACAGACGTCCAACAACAGAACACCACTCGGATTCAGATCAGTGGGGTCATTCCTTCCAACCACACCCCTCCAGGTCCAACTGTCATTGCCCACTGGTGCGTTGAAGCACTTTGAACTGCCTTGTTGCTGAAAATATGCTACAATAAATAAATGACCTTCCTTGAAGTCCCCCAGCAGAACAAGGGAGTCCCCTGGAGGGGCATTCCCCTTGGCAGGCATCCAAGGACTCCCTGCCAAGGACTCCAAAAAGGGTGGGTAATCTGAACCGTTCTTCGGCGCGTAAGCACAACCAACATTCAGGACCCATTCTCCCACTCGTAGGAGCGAGGCTACCCTTTCATTCACCGGGGTGAACTCCCACATAAAGGCACAGAGATTGGGGAGAAAAAGTATGCCCACTCCGGCCTAGGGCCTCTCACTAGGGGCAATTCCAGAGTCGAAGAATATCTAACCCCTCTCAAGGAGACTGGTTCCAGAATCAGAGCCATGAGGTGAGGCCGGCTATTTCTAGCTTATGCTAACAAGCTACCTCAGGCTCCTCCCCCACCAGAGAGGTGACATTTCACATCCCAAGAGCCAGCTTCTGTAGCCGATTATTGGATCGCCAATGTCCCCGCCCTCAGTTACCACCCATCCCACACTGCACCCAACCCCTTGGCTTCTCTCACAGGTGGCCATAAAGCCCAAGACATTATATCTCCTAGGATCACTGGGACACTCAAACCCTTCCACCACGATAAGGTGGCAGCCTTACCATAGTAAGTCATGTGATGTCCAATCCAATAATATAGATCACTGAGAAAACTTGCCATTTATCTTTTACAAAATGAAGCCTTCAGTACAAGTTCAAACTGTGAGACTATTCTCCTTAACCGACATCATCTATCACCACGCCTTCACTGCAGCCAACCAGGATGCTCCACCGCTCCGCTTCAGTCCAATCATCCAGCAGAAGCTCCTTTAAAAGGTGAAGCAGCCATAGGTCCACCCGGTTCAGTTGTGCTTCAAGATGGCTTCAGTCGTGTTTCAACCCACCTCCTCCCCATCTCCACAATCAGCCTCCTGAACACCTCAGGTCCTATCAAGACTCCCCTCCAAGCTCCACCACCAATGACCGGGCCCAGGGAAAACTTACCTGAGCTTTGTTGCAGCTGATCACTCAAGCTCGCAGCGAGTCTCAGCTTGCATGTCTTCTGCCAGTGTTCGAGCACCAAATTCTCGGTCTAATAAAATTGTCTAACTGCTATTTCTCTCTCTGTGTGAGTCTCTACAGATTGAAATAATTTTAAAAAGCAGTCATGCACTGGCTGTTAATGCTTTAAAAACAGTGTGCAGCTGCTGCCGAGTTACTGTCTGCAAACAGATGCAGGCTAATAAAGGAGAAAAGGTGTTCAAAATATTGGTGGAGACTGTCCCTGCTAGGCCAAAGTTGATGGGGACATATCCACACCAGTCCTTTAGAAAGCTATGCCAATGATTGTACTTTTCAGACTTGAGCAGATGGTTGGTCTCGAAGGGCATTTCATCGTGGTTCAAATTCTTCCTGATGAATAGAAGCTTTTCTGCTCATTTAGGAGAATGCTCTTCTATAGATCCGTTGACCTCTATTCTATTTCTGCTGGTTTTTTAAACTTTACATATTGCCTTTGGGGTCCTTAGTTTTTTTTAAGGTTTTTTGTGGCTCTAGTGGTCAGACAGGAAAGTGGGTAATGAGAGAGGGGGAATACAGGTGGCAAAGGTCATCAGGCCAGAACTCGAATCTATGACGACCAAAGACTAAGTCCTCCATACATGGGTTGTGGTTTACCGTTGCCCCACCACGGTACCTCCCCCCAAAAAAAGATTACATTTGCTATGAATACAATTGAATAAAACTGCATTTCTAAGCGAAATTAAAGTTGCAAGCAGCCTCAAACGGCCCTTGCAGCTCAGCGCTGCTCCAGCCTCCTGCGACCGCTGCCTGCCAGCCATTGCAGATGCTCTCACACAGTTCCCGCACCTGTCCACCAAGTGATACACATGAATGCGTTTGGCAACGCTCATTGATGACGCACGAAAAATCTGGTGCACATCGGCCGATGCAGTGAGGAGATATAGCTGATGGAATAACCTAGTGGGTGCAGTGGAGTCAAATTACAATGTAATGCTATTGGGCTCTTTAGAGGTTCACAAAAGTCAATCATAAAAAGTTTGGTGCAAATCTGATGATGCCTGTATTATTTAGAGGTGACCGTATGCATACGGCCAATCCGCCATGACAGAATTCATCATCATGTCATTTTATGTCAGTTGGCCTGGGTTTAAACCCATATGAATCAAAGAGTAAAAGTAAGACATTATGCAGAAAAAACAGGTGACTTCCTATTGGAAGTCGGTGGGGCTAAGGTGATGTCATCAGTTGACCATGTAAATGTGATGAGGGCTGGTCTGTATTGCATGCGGAAGTTATTGAACCTTGCTGTTTTATGGCGAATAGTCAAAAATTTGACAAAGTTTGCTTTGATGTACGACAAATCCTTTGATAATGTTTGACCTTCAATGTCTGAAGAGTATGTTGAGTGATTTTGAAGACAATATTTCAAAAGCTATAGGATGAGTTCATCTATACAAAAGAGAAAATGGCAGCATCAATCCAAAATGGCCGACTTCCTGCTGGGTTTGGACCATGGCTCCAAGAGACTTTTTTATAGATCCTGACAAGATGCACATGTAACAAGTTTCATAATTCTGGGTTAAAGCATGGCTTGGGGCTGATCATTTAAAATATTCTAGGGAGCAATGTAGAGATATTAGGCGATGCCCACCAAAGATTGTTGTGGATTTCCATCGGGGGTCAGACATGGATCGATCACAGTGAATTTGGTGCAGCTTGTTTCAAATCTGGAGAATTTAGAGCCAAATGTATGGCAACCTGTAACTTTGCCACGCCCATCAAAATCTCTTTGCGTTTTAAAGCAAGTGAGACCAAGTTGTCATCTGTCTTCTGACACAAGATCATGTTGATTAGCTCAAGGGGGTCAGAGATAGAGATTTCCAAATAAAAATAGTCACAAGTCACTTCCTATACTGAGGGGTGGGGCTTAGATGATGTCAGACTATGACGACATCCAACCAAGATCACTCATGCCAAGTTTGGTGCCAATTGACCTTTGTATGTGAAAGTTGTAGCTTTTTGTTTTCTTTGACGATTACGTCAACTTGGGCTCCCAGCCACGCCCTCTCAACATATACAAAAAGTCCCCGTTTTGATAACTTTTAAAGCCCCACCCCTTAGCTGCATCCTGACCAAGAATGAAGGTGATGGGTCAAAATCCCTAGGAGGATTTTGTTAAAGTTTGACGTGAGTTAAATTGAAAAATCGTCAAAATTTGACCCAAAAATGGCTGTCCCCCTGTGCATTTTAGAGGGTACCTCCAAGAGACTTTTTTTTCTTGATTTACCTACATACAGAGTTTCAGATCTCTACAACCTATGGTTTCTCCTATCTCACGTTAGTGGGGGATAGAGAGTACTGTGGCCATGCCCACTTGTGATTCCACTGGAATCTGAAAATTTTACTTGGGCGACAATTTTCTGTGACGTTTGGTGACTTTTTAAATATGATAAAAACCCCAAAAAGCCAATTCATTTGACAGAAGAATCGTAATAATA
>NW_015117538.1:11870-16986 GCF_001443285.1 Poecilia latipinna
CTTAAGTCTAGAGGAGCTGCACGGATCCACTGCTCAGGTGGAAGAATCTGTCAACAGGACAGCTATCAGTTGCACAGTCCACAAACTGGCATGCATGTCAAGAAGAAACCCATTGTTGAAAGACAAAAAAGTCAAATTTGCAGTTTGCCACAAGCTAAGTGGGAGTCAAAGCAAACGGGTGAAATAAGGAGTCCAACTCAGATTAGACTTTTTGCACTAATGGGGGGAGCTTTTCTTCAGACGGGATAGGGAGGCTAGTCAGAGTTGATGGGAACATTTTTGGAGCCAAATACAGGAAGAAAACCTTCCAGACACTCCAAGAACTTTAGACGGGGATAAAATTTCGCCTTCCAGCAGGACAACAGCCCCAAAAATTTGGCCAAAGCTGTAGTGGAATGGGTCAAATTTTATTCAGAAGTTAGAATGCCCGATCTAAAAGCCAGGCCTAAGGATTGGTGACAATACTTGCAAATTGATATTCAAAGAATAACTGACACTACTCTATTTAGTTAATTTAAACTTTATCTCATTAAAATTTATAATTGTGCCAAAACTTTTACACAAAGGGAAAAAAATCATACATATTTTTATTGTCGCTTCTTTTTGTCGCTTTAATATGCGAGTGATGCATATGCAACCCACAAAATCAAAGTTAAAGTAAAAGTGAAAGAGAAAAGTGGAGGCCCAAACCAAAAATGCACCAGGTTTAACTGTTGAAAAAAGGTAATGCAGCTCTCTCCAACAGAAAACCAACCTGACAGGAAGTCTAGCTGTGGTTAACATGGTAAACACATTTGTGTTAGTTTCCTGAAATTGTTTTGCTGTTTCCAGGAAACAACGTGCTGGTTGTTCTGTGAAACTTAAAAGCAGAAATGTGGTAAAAACCTGTATGTGAACACATTCAGGAGGCCTCTTACCTTGACCCCTTCAGCTTGAGCATGCAGCCCTGGAGCGTTGAGGCCATGAGTGTTGAGTCCTGGCGTAGGGGCCGGCTGAGGACTGGGGGCCGGCGTTGTCAGGACATGGGTGTTTCCAGATCCTTGCAGGCTGCTGGAGGAGCGAACGCTGCCCAAGCTGCACACACTGCCACTGCGCTCTCCTCCTTCAATAAGAAACTTCATATCTTTCAGCAAGCCAAATTTCATTGCAATCTTTTGAAAGTGGTCTTGATTAACTGCATGTCTTTTAAGATTTCCTTTGGACTTTAGCTGATTTTTTGCTAATTTCCAGTCAATTATCTGGAGCTACAGTAGAAAGTCCAGATCCAACTGCCTGACCATCTTAGGCTGAAAGTTTAATGCACTATAATTGTCTGAGAGCCTCTTAGTGGTAAAATTACTGTTAGCTGTATCAGTCAGGTAGTTTACTCAAAGGGCCCTCCTCAAAGAGCCACACCAAGCATCCGTCATAATGAGGTGAGTTAATCTTCAACAGTACAGACAGAAGTTTTGGATAGCACACCTTGAGAATAGATGATATTAATCTGTAGTCATTGCTGAGACATTTGAGGAGTGGGTGTGTATATTATGTGAACATGCAGCTGAAATCAAAAGTTTACATACAACAAATAGACACACATTTTTTTCTCACTATCTTAAGTTAAATCAGACCAAACGTAAGTCACTTAGAATTATGAAAATTATTTCGAATTATTCTTCATGCCTTCATGTATTGCTTTATGTCACAAAGGCGGTATGAAGCAATAGAATAGTAAAGTTCAAAATCAGAAATTTACATACATTGTCTCAGTAACTGGTAGCATTCCCTTTAAACTGCATGTTGAGGGTCAAACATTTGGGTATGGCCACACCAGAGGTCGCGCTAGACTTTTTTGTTCTCCGTCATCTTGACCGACAACATTTTAAAAAATTGGTCATGTACTTTTTTTACCCGTCAAATTATAATCATATTAACATCGGCTATTTAGCATTTTTATGCTGTTTGGTTAATCTTCACTTAGTAGAACCGTGAATCCAGATCCATCACACATAAAGCAGATAAATGCATCTAACTTTTTCTCCGTAGTGACAAAAATCACTGACTGTGGCTCTTATAATAAATGAAATTAAAGATTCCACTTAAATTACCAGCATTTCACCTGCTGTGGTCTGAACACACAGCCTCACAAATTCCTCCTGGTCACATCTGCAGAGAAATCTCGCTGAGTTCAATTGATCGGTTTGGATCAATTGAACTCCTTTCTTTTTTAATGAATGTCTGTTGGGAACAGATTTGTTGAAGAAGAGGTAAAACTGGTGGGTGCTGGTTTACTGTAAGTCTGTCTTTAGCTGTTCTGATGTTACAGAGTCCAGAGGTAAGGGTTAGGGTTGACCGATGAACTAGCGCAGTTTTACCCTATGCGTGGTCTGGATGTGCGCCTTTACGATGATCTTTTTGCGTGGTTTCGCTTCTCTGAAACGGAAAGATGTTACGTTTGCCGTGCTCCTCCAGAACGCCGCTCTCCTTCTGGGCGAGGGAGGGTAACGAAAACAAAGAAGGCTTGTTTTATTGAATGAGTTAAGTTTAATTCTTTGCAGCGGCAGAACCCGCATTGGTTGTGCAGCGTACTGCGCATGTTACGGTCTGATTAACTTCTGCACTGTCATTTATTTCCGACAAAACTGCCGGCTCTTCTGTTTAGACTATAAATGGACTAACAACATTGAAAACTGTCTAGTTTTCTCTGGTCTGTAATGGAGACTTGAATTCAAGGCGCCATTTCAACCAAAGACTTGTAATGCGCTTCCTAACCAGACTCTCCAAAGTGTCCGGTCCATAACTCTTCAACACGCTGTCAGCTCCGGTCAGAAAGACGCATTTAGTTCAGAGACCATGAGATGATATTCAGAAAGGATTATTTTATCGATTGATTTTAGTTGCCTCTAGGATTAACTTGTTGCATAAAGTCTATAATGTCTGCTCGTGTGCATCAGTCAGTCAGGGGTGTTAATTATAACCTGTCAAAATAACCGACCGACGGGCTTTAAATTTTCCCGCCGTTTAAAAAAAACAACTGGTAAATTACAGAAAATACTCTGTTAACGCGACCTTTGCGTCACACAGCCTTTTCGTGATAGCATGCTGGAATTTGAACCCACTCTGTCTGAGAGAACTGTTGACAGAGAGTCAGGTGTTCTAGGTGTGGCCTTACAATAAGGCCTGGTCAAGTTTCCTAATTTCTAAGCAAAAACTCGACTAATCTAGTCAGGTAAAGCAGCTAAAGAGAGAAAACACAAAAAGAAAATGCAACTGAAGTGCAAAAAACAGCTTGAGTAAGACTGGGGAACTGATGAACAATATAATTTTAAAAGATTGCAAAAAACCCAGCTCTTTAGCAAGCAAACTATATAGACTTTTGAGCTTTTATATGGTGTTATAGGTTATATAGAACAAAACTGAAGAAATTTTCATTTTTCCCTACAGGCAGATTTTGGGGTTTACCTGCCACTGGTTTGCGTAACACCCAGATGTCCTCACTGGTGCTGCTCTGATGTCCTAAAGTGGGAGAGCCCAGAGGACTCAGCTCTGCCGTCCGGGAACCTGTCACATACACACATATACACACAATTTTTATTGTCACTGAAGAAGAAAGGTCAACTTCTAATCATTTGTAAGACAAAAGGATTCTCCAAGACAGTGAGTGCAATGCATATCTGTATACAAATCTGCTCACCTATAAATCATTATTACTCATTGGAAGCTAAAGATTTTAGAAAAGCTTTAGGGGTTTGAAATAACTTGTTTTGGTTCAATAATTTATCATTTTGACTAAAAAGTATTATTTTTATAAAAAATACTGCTTGAGTGGTGATACAATTTCCAATAATCTGACAGTGAAATTAATTTATACTTATACTGCATAATAACACACTTCATAAATGTGAACAGTGCAAGTCAAATGTTTTAAATTAAATAATTTGCTTTGTCCAACCATGACTAGTACTTTTAAGAACCTAGAACAGCCTCATAATGTATTGTATTATACATAGTACTGTGCAAAAGTTTTAAGCTGGACCTAATTTATTCCTGTTTCAGAGATTCTTCCATTGTGCTTAAGTAGTTTTGAGAAACAAATCTGTTTCTGGAGGTCTTTAAAAGTTTGTCTTCAAACTTTGGCTGCTTTTCACTAATTTATAAATCCTCCCTTTTGCACCTGACCATGATAGTATATTTCAGTCTGTTAGCATACAAATAATATTGACAAGTGAAGGACCAGATAACCAATGTCTGACCTAAAAATAAAGCCTACACTCAAAAAATACATGATAACTGAAAGCCATGTTTGACAGAACAAAAATCCAGCAAAGAGGAGACACATGACCTGAGAGATGCATCATCTTTCAGTTGGTCATCATCTGATCAATTTATCAGCTAAAAGTTTATTGGAATTGCTTTGAAATCCTGTTTTCATTCTGCCAGAGTGTTTCTTTTTGGATGTTTTTGAGAACTGGATTCGTCCGGAGTTTCTTAAAGCTTAATGTGTTGTAGGGTTGGGTAGGTTGATGTGACTCTGCAATATTGCATGGACATCGGATTGGCATACCAGGGTGTTAGTCCCCATATTCAAAAAGGGGAACAGAGAATGTGCTCCAACTACAGAGGGGTCACACTCTTAAGCCTCTTAAGGCTTATGAGCCTCCCTTAAAAGTGAGTCCTAGAGGATTACTCTCAGGGGTCCTGGAAAGGTCCGTCGGATAGTCGAACCTTGGATTCAAGAAGAGCAGAGTGGTTTTCGTCCTGGTCGTGGAACACTGGACCAGCTCTACACCCTCAGCAGGGTCCTGGAGGGTGCATGGGAGTTCGCCCAACTGGTCTACATGTGTTTTGTGGACTTGGAGAAGGCGTTCGACCATGTCCCTCGGGGAGCCCTGGGGTGGGGGGTGGGGGGGTTCTCCGGAAGTATGGGGTACCAGGCCCTATGATACAGGTTGCTATAGGTACCTGTATGACCAGTGCCACAGTCTAGTCCACATTGTCGGCAGTAAGTCGGGCTCGTTTCCCGTGAGAGTTGGACTCCACCAAGGCTGCACATTATCATTACTTTCATGGACAAAATTTCCAGGTGCAGCCGAGGTGTTGAGGGGATCCATTTTGGTGGCCTTAGGGTCGCATCTCT
>NW_015117538.1:19846-22349 GCF_001443285.1 Poecilia latipinna
ATGCAAAGGGACCTCAATGGATTTGGCCTGACCAGCTGCATAGCAAAAATAAACCATTAGTCAGTAAGGCTAACAGCAGAAAGATTGGACTCTGGAGTGATGGAAGAAGGTCAAGTGACCTAATGGGTTCAGATTTACCCTTTGCATAGCGCTCAGAAAAGAAGCTGATGAAGTGATGCAATTGTCATGCCTATTGCATTGCTGTGATCTGGGGTTGCTGCAGTTGGTCAGGTTCAGGTTGAAGAATGAGATCAGCAGACAAGCAGAATATACTGGATACCCAGGTTATTCCATCAGTGGCCACAAGAGTCCAGCCCTTAACCCCAACGGGAGTCGTTGGAGAAAGCTTTGCACAGTGGTTGAACTCCCCGATCGTCATAACAAAGTGTGAAAATCAGTGCAACACTGGGTGGAAATAAATCTTGTGACATTGCAGAAGCTCATCAAAACAACCAACCTTTTTTCTGATTCACTGGGTGAGACAGAGAACAGGCACAAGGGGGAACCCAGTGTATAATAAGCTTGGCGGCCCACCATGCTTTACTGGCTCTTTTGTTTTTTTAAGGAAAATAATAAAACAAAAAGTCGCTTAATTATTCATTTATTTTTTAAATCAACTCTTGTGCGTGCAAGGACTGGAGCAAACATAGAGGACTGTGACAAATGATACAAGTTTTATGTGTGTGGGGTCGGTTGGACCCCATTTGTAGACACAAGGGTTAAAGCCAGATTGCAAGCTTCTCTGCTGTTCTGAACGTCTCACTGGCAGGGGAGATTTATTCCTAAAATACAGGCTTATAAAAGATAGGTTTTATAGTTTATGCATTTAAACCCGGAGAGCGGACAGCTGGCGCCTCTGCGCGATACCTCGCGCGTTGCCGCTGCTCTGGCTTACTCTGAAGAACTACTGAGCGGGAGGAGACAGCCAGGTGAGGAAAAACTGTTCTTATCTATCGATTTGGTATTTTTATCATACAGACATTAGGCTGTTGTTGATGTGCTATTAGCTAGGTGCTAGCTAACGACTTTGCTAGCAAAGCTAGATAACTAAAAAGCTTCTTCCTTGTATCGCTAATGATAGCAGTCATTCTTCAGTATCGGTTATGCAATACGAGGCACATCGCCTATGGCAAGCAGTTTTAACATAAATTCGGTTTCGTCTGACTATCCGAAATTACATTCCAGATATCTAAAAATGCATTTTGACTATCCGGAATGGCAATTTAAGATATCTGTATTTACATTCAGACTAGTAAAAATAATAATTCAAGATATCTTCAATTACAGTTTGACTAGTCAAAATTCCTTTCAAGATATCTAAAATGACGTAATTGGATCTGTCATTTGACAGGACACATATCCATAATTATGATTTAAGATATCTTCAACACAATTATGACTAGTCAAAATTACAATTTTAGATATCTGAGTTAAGAATGACGTGGAAGCCCCTGTGTGGTGTCCAAACAGTTGCCTGCAGAATTTTATGTTTCCTGCACAAAATTGTCAGTAAATGTCACAAATTAGAAAGAGCTCGACAATGTTGGAAATGCGGACATAGTAAAACTTCATAAACTATAAGACTGCTTCTGATATCTGCAAAGAATTTCCTGTTTATTCATTTCCGACGAACCGAATGCACTTAAAAACGGCTTTGAAAAGCTAAAATTGTTATTGTCAAAGCATTTTCAACATGAAAGTGGTGCATTTTCAAACATCTTTTTTCGTTTTCTCTATTTTTCATTGTTTTATTAAACTTTCAAATTGCTACGTAAGTCAGGGACGTTTTGACTAGACAGAATACTAATTCAAGATATCAATAATGTCATTCTGACTAGTTGAAATGTCAATTTAAGATATCTTAAATAGAAAAGCTGTGTAATTCAAGATATCTAATTCATTAGAGAATTCAAAGGAATTTTGACTAGTCAAAATTACAATTCAAGATATCTTTAATTTAATTTTATATAGTCATTATTTGAATTTAAGATATCTATAATTAGTTTTCACTAGTCAAAATTACATTTCTCCAATCCAAAAATACATTTAAGATATCTTGAATTACGGAGTAATTTGAGATATCTTTAATTAGAATTATGACTAGTCAAAACCAAAATAGAGATATCTTGAATTTACTTTATGACTAGTCATAATTTAATTGTAGATATCTGAAATGTGTATTTCAGATAGTCAGTAATTCATTTTAGATATCTTGAATTGAAGTCTCCATACAAGTCAATGGTAAATCTGACGTCATTTCGACTAGTCAGAATGTAATTAGAGATATCTCAAATAGTTATTTTGTCTAGTCAAAATATAATTGGAGATATCTTAAATCGCTAAAACGTCTAGTCATAAAACAATTTGAGATATCTGGAATGTAAGGGCGGTAAAACGAATTTGTCAAAACAGCTTGCCATACGTCGCCCGTTCAAAACCGGTCATCTCCATAATGGATATATGTCTTCTAATTTCCTTTGCTGCATAATGTACATTGCATTTA
>NW_015117538.1:27013-28576 GCF_001443285.1 Poecilia latipinna
CAATACTTTCCTATAACAAAATAGACCTGCAGAAAGAAATTACTAATAAAATATCTTACATATGCATAGTTACATGCTCTATATAGAGATTTTCCTTAACTTTGATTGCAAAATGACAAAGTTTTGTAATTTATCATTGTTTTATTGAACTCTAAAAACTGTGTGGCTTTAATATTCTGTCCTAAAATGCGGTTAGATGTGCCCTTTTTTTTTTTTTTGAGCACCTGCCCCTTTAGTGGTCTCTGCAAGGCCCTGAGGATCAGTGCCTCCAAATCCAAGGAATTGGAAAAGGGTAGAGTGCGTTCTCTGGGTCATCCTGGGGGAATGTCCTGCCCCAAGTGGAGGAGTCCGAGTATCTGGGGATCTTGTCCACGAATGAGGGAAAAATGGAGTGGGAGATTGACAGACGGATTGGTGCAGCGTCTGCAGTGAAGCAGGCGCTGTACCGGTCCGTCATGGTGAAGAGAGAGCTGAGTCAAAAAGTGAAGCTCTCGATTTATCATGAGTTTTTGGGTCATGACTGTAAAAAAAAAAAAGGACACGGATACAAGCGGCCGAAATGAGTTTTCTCCGTTGGGTGTCTGGGCTCTCCCTTAGCGATAGGGTGAGAAGCTCGGTAAAATCCCCTCTGAAATCCTGAAGAGCAGTTTTACATAATACAGGAAACACTGACTGCTTAGAAGGAACACAGGAAAAAATTTAACATTACACAAAACTTTTGCACAGCACTGTTTATCATATGAACTAACAAATATTAATAGAATCTTTCTCTTAAAGGATCAGTTCACACAGATTACTTATACAAAGAACTGGGACTGACTTTCTTACACTGTATTAAAAAATAAAACAAAAAAACTTTAGCTGTAGCATTAAAACTAAACACTTATCTATTTTAAGGTTTAAAATAAAATGCCAAAACACTGGTGTGGGAAAGTTTGTTTTTTCGCCATCTGAGTAACTGGAGCTTTAACTAACCCAGGCAACAGCTGACAATCCATGAGTTTTCTGTCCAAAGAGCATAAAAAAGAAAGGATGCTTATCTGTGGTTTATAGTATGTACCTGTCTGACTTTGCTGCTCCTGAGGAGTGGAGAGAGGAGGAGAAATGGACAGAGGAGGAGTAGACAGAGAAGGAGGAGATATGGGAAGAGGAACATAACCAAAAGAGGAGAAAGGAGGGAGGGAATGTGTGCCGGAATGGAGGGGTGGAGGAGGAGGCATATGCAGATGCAGGGGGAGGACTTTAGAGGGGGGGTATGGGTGTCCGTTGGCTGAGGCAATGGGGCAGGGGTTGGGCCGGCGGAGGAGCAGGGTGTGGCACTGCTGGGAGGGGGAATGGCCTGGATACAACCCGAGAGGGGGTAAGAGGGGAGGTTGCAAAACAAAAACAACACAACAACAACTGATCAGTCAAAAAGTTGAAAAAGAAAGCATAAAAATAGAACTGACTGAAATTAAAACCAGAAAACATCCATATATATCCAGATGGAATCTTTCTAAGCAATCATGCAAACACATAAAATTAACAAAAGTGTCTAATAAAGCAGTTGTAGGAAGAGAAGAG
>NW_015117539.1:0-925 GCF_001443285.1 Poecilia latipinna
AGCCCACAGTGATGTTCTTCGATGATGTTTGCCACTTCTGACGGGTCTGGAGGTTCGGCAAGTAGTTCTTTGTGAATTGGAGCCAAAACTGATCAACTAGTGCCTGACACTGTCGCCATCTACGTCGCCCTATACTTGCTGGAGCATAGGTCACTTGAGGCAGAGCGGCATCATGCCGCCCCATAAGGAGGATGTTTGGAGTGATGGGGTCCAAATCGGCTACATCAGCTGACACATACCCTAGTGGCTTTGAATTTAAGATTCCCTCTACTTCCACCAGAATTGTGTACAGAACATCTTCTGAAACTGACTGATTGCCAACTGCAACTTGGAGGCTAGATTTAATTGAGCGTATTTCCCGTTCCCATGCTCCACCGAAGTGGGGAGAACTCGGTGGGTTGAATTTAAAGTCAATCTGGTATTCTGTCAGTTGATCTTTCAGTTGTGGTTCCATGGCTGCAAATGCCTCCCTCAGTTCTCTTTCGGCACCTCGGAAGTTAGTGCCACAGTCTGATGACACCTCCTTTGGTCAACCTCGTCTGGAAACAAATCAACGAAGAGCAAGGAGGAATGCATCCACATTCATAGAGTTCAAGAGCTCTAAGTGCACTGCTCGGGTTGTGAGACATTTGAAAATCACACCCTAGCGCTTCTCTGTCCGTCTACCCATCTTCACCAGGTAAGGTCCAAAGCAGTCCACGCCAGACGAATAGAAGGGTGGACAGAGAAGCATAAGACGTTGTGGAGGCAGATCTGCCATCTGCGGCACCTTTGGTTGAGCTCTCCAGCGCTGACAGGTGGGGCAGTTGAGTTGGTGGTGTCGGATTGCCTGTCGTCCACGCAAGATCCAGTACTGTCTCCTTAATTCAGCATAGACTCGTTCTGTGCCTGGGTGTTTTAAGTGTTCATCCATGTCTTTAATGAG
>NW_015117539.1:6159-8660 GCF_001443285.1 Poecilia latipinna
AATTTCAGAGAGCTGTTCCATGTACATCTTAGTAGCTTTGCTTCTGGCATCTAATGTGTAGACACTTCCTAAAGCCTTTAACTCATACACAATGCCTGCTTGAGTCGTGCTTGGAAGCTGAAGAGGCAACAATGGCTCCAATGTCTGCATGGCAGTCTCATGTGAAAACTCAATAATCATGTTTTTATGGAAATCTGACTTAGGATCATCCAAGTGAATGTAACGATTAATGGACCCATACTTCTGGAGAAAGGTGGACACTTCCTCATCTGTCTCTGACCCTGTTAAACCACTAACAACCACAGAATGGGAAATTAGGACCGACTCCCGGAGTACTACATTCATTTTTCTTTTCAGAAAAAGTACTTGGGACGTTCAAACAACAGGGGTAAGATGTCTGACACTTAAACACACACTCTTGCTCCTGGCTGGCTCGCCAAAGCTTCATCTGTAACACAGATGAGAAGGGTATTATATATATGAATGGGCCAATAGGTTCGACTATCGGAGCATGGTGGGGTGTTTAAATGACACACAAAGGCAGTTAAATGAATTTAAAAAAAAAACCCAACTGGCTTTAGTGACATAAACCATGAAATTAACAGTTATACAAGACACACAATTATGAAAATAAAATTACACACAATAAAATACAAAAAATAATACAAATACTTGGCCAAGTGCTAGTTCTCAGTTTTGAATATTTTGGGTGCACCCTGGTAATCTGAATCCTAAATCATAATAGGCAACAGACTAATCAATTTCAGTTCCAGTTTGGTTCAACTCAACACCATTCACATGAGGAGAATTTCCTACACAGCAGTTGGTTATAACGTTTCAAATAAAAACTGGTCCAAAAGGTAAGGTCAGAAATTCTAGGATTAAACAATAAGAATAAAAAATGTCAGTCAGTGGTCTCACTCATAACCAATTGTGTGTGAAGATGTGGGAGGTACAGGCCTACAACACCGCAGGGTGCAGCAGGACTCCAAATGGAAAAGAAGGAATCCAGGAATCCAGTTCTTTCTAAGTCCAGGTGGGAAGGCTTGCCATCAAAGTCCACCTCAGGAACAATCCAGCATAGAAAAAAAACCTGACCGATCTCAAAGCGACACGTTAGGGACAACAATATGGTGGCTCTCAGTCCAGACCCGTGTGGCACTTCAACTGAAGGAAGAACAAAATGAACTTAAATCAGTAGCCGTTAGAGCTAAACTAGTAGCCGTTAGAGCCAACGAGCTAGCTCCAACGGTGCTCAGCAGAAAAAGCGAAGTCGTCCCTCTTCCCTTTTCACCTCACACCTCCGGCCCAGAAGTCGGATGATAAACAGCCACTATCTGGGAAAGCGTTTGTTTAGAGTTGTATACTGGTTTAACACAGGAGACTCTCACGCTGCCCAGCTTAACCGTTTCCTTCTCATGGCGGATCTCTCTCGCTTACACACACAGTGCTGCGGATACGGGGGAAAAAGGCGGGGCTTGCAGCGGCAGTCTGAATTCTGATTGGTTTAAACACACTGGAAACTAAACTTTCTATTGGCTAGGTAGACCACCTAGCTTCCCTAACTTCCGTTTCTTAAAGAGGCATCCCCATTTTATGTGGGTTACACAAGGTTGAGCAGATTACTGTTACGTGGTAAAGGCTTCTGTGCTTTAAGAGCAGTTACTTCTCTTGGGAAGCTATGTGCTTGGCATCCTCTCAGCAATAAGACTTCTGCATCTCGGGGGCTAATAATGTGGTTATTGACTGGTTCTGTTGCCACCCCATGAGCTTGTCGTATGGCTCCCACTAGTTCCTTCCATGAGTTGTACTGGGTAGCATCAGGGATGATACTGTTGGGCTCTACAGCTGTGAAACAGCAGAACGTGATACTCTTCAATTCAGATGAGCCCACTATTACTGTTTGCTCTGGTTTCTTTGGCCAGTTTTCAGCACTTTGTCTAAGAAATGAAGGTCCTTTGCTCCAGCGACCAGTTCCTGCTAATTCAAGGAGTGGTTTACCCCTTGTTATATCATCTGCAGGATTGTTTGGGCTGTCAACGTACCACCAAGCCTGACGGTCGGTTAGATCTTGTATTTCCGACACACGTGTTCCGACAAACATCTTACAACGGCAGGACTCTGATTGAATCCAGTTCAATACTGTGGTGGAGTCAGACCAAAGAACTGTCTGTCAGATGGGGAGCGTCATTTCAGTTTGCAAGAGCTTGGACAGTTGCTCTCCAGCTAGTGCTGTGCAGAGTTCTAGGCTGGGTATGGACTGTTGCCGTTTCGGAGAAACCCTGGACCTGGCCATCACAAAGGAGGTGTGGATGGTGTCTCCTGCATCAAACGTCAGGTAAGCTACTGCTCCATATGCTCGCACCGAGGCATCACAAAAGATGTGAAGGTCACACTTTGCATCCGTACCTTTATCAGAGAGTGGTAAATAACAGCGAGGGATGGATACACTAGCAACTTGTTCCACCTACCAGTCTACATGAGATGCAGATCCCTGACTA
>NW_015117539.1:12594-16706 GCF_001443285.1 Poecilia latipinna
CTAGCAACTTGTTCCACCTACCAGTCTACATGAGATGCAGATCCCTGACTAGCCCCTATCCTCTGCTACAGAAGAGGATTTTGAAGCTGTGGAACAGGAACTTTCAATTGTGGGAGAGGAACCAAGAGGACCTCCAGGTGTGGGCAGAGAGGAGATGCATTCCAGTTCAGATCTTGTTGATGCTGTTGGAGACTCCAATGCTGAAGGTCTTTCTGCCTGCCACCCCAGAGCCTTCCAGCAACAACATCAAACCAGAACTGCACTCACCTGTAGAATCTGAACAACCGAGCCCTGAATCGGAACCACCTTTGCGTAAATTAACCCATTCAAGGAGATCACCTACTCTGTCATTATGTCATGGGCTGACCAGTGTTTGTTCATATGCCCTTGAAGAGACTGATGATGAAAGCCTGACTGCTCCTTGTACAATCCAGCCAACCATGAGTAGTCAACCTGTTCCATGTATGGGGTCGTATATGGAGTCAGGGGGGAACATGTAATCCATGTGACTGCCTCGACCAAACCCTTAAAGTTCTGGAATCATCATGAGTTTTCCCATTTTTGAATGCTGCTGCTTACTGAGACTGTAGTCGCGTCTGTTGTTCACTAAAACAACTCGAAACCAACACATTTACATTGACTCAACATGCTCACCAGGTTGTAGTAGCTGTTGTAGTTAACCTTTGCAACTCTTGAAACTTCTAATACTGTATCAACCTCCACGAAAAATTCATTACTCGATGGTCAGATTTATTTTTGTATCTGATGACTTGATGACATGGCGAGCTACCCAAACGCCACCAGGTGGTAGGAAATCAAACCATGCTCTGCACTCAGGAACACAAAAGGAAAAATTCTTGTTCCTAACTTCGGACTTTTGTGGGTTCTACCAACTAAATAAAGACTTTAGTCAGACTTGCACATCCAAGCCAGCATTACATTTTAGTAAATACAGCTGCTTTGGCTTTTGCCTCTTTTCCGTAAAATCCCGTCATCTGCAAACAATGACATTCCAATGCTCTGATCAAAATCATAAAATACATCATGTATTATGATTTAAAAGTATACTTGACTAACAATACTTCCTTGCAGAATACCATTTTCAACTATATACTCTGATTTAAACTCGGCTCCTACTCTAGCACATCTTCACCCATTTGAAAAGTGTATTTAGCTTAATGAAAAGTCCTTGCTTCCACATCATGTGAAATGGCTCCTCTATATCAAAAATACTAAACAATTAGACTTTCTTTACTAGCAAATGCTTTTCTTATCTCATCATCCAACAACATGGCAGGATCAAGAGTACTTCATTTCCTAAATCCACTCTGATATTCTTTATGTCTTTTGTTTCTACATAATAAAGTAATGTTTCATTAATCATTTTCTCCATAACTTCCCTAAATATTGTGTAATTGCTGTTAAATGTTTTTTGTTATGCATGAACAAGTTGATAAAATCTTTGTTCTGTTCAGTTAAGGTCCCAAGGATATTGACCAATGTGCAATTGAATCTCTCCACAGGGTTACCAAGCATCTGGTGGTGGCAGTGTCCCTCAGCAGGAACTGCATTTAGTTTGACTGCTGAGTGGAGTTTTTGGCATTCCAGGCTTGTTGTTTCTGACGAGGCTTTTTTTGTTCCACAAGATTCGGGAATAAATGTGACCATCTTCACCACAGTTGAAGTAGTACCCAGACTTTGGTCTTGTTGCAGACTGAGTGAGGCAAAACTGGTGTTTGACTTGGTTTGTCATGACTCAAGTTTCACATTAGCTGGAATCTTTCTGACATTGCAATTGTTGAATTTGTTTCTTCAAATCTTTCAACTCTTCGTTCATGGTGCTGTCATGACCACAAGAACAGGCACCCTGAGACTGGAGTCTCACTTTTGTTTAGATTAATTAATGTGCTTTTTTATTAGGGAGTCTTTGGCAAATGCTCAGTCCTCTTCTGCCCACAGTGACAACAGCTCAGAAAAAGAGGATGGATTTCTTTTTCTCCTCAAGCTGCAACTTAGCAATAACAGAATTGTCCCAACATCCATGACAGAATTGTTTGATTGAATTTGTGTCTTTGTCTTGTCTTAATATTCTTCCTCTTTTTACTGCTGTGCAAAGGGTAAGTTGTAATAGCTGCAGATAGGCTGATGGCTGCTCTCCAGGATTCCACAGAATGTTTAAAAAATGAGCAAGAAACCTGTGAGTCCTGTACGTCTGAAAAGCTTAATCCAGGATTTGTAGATGACTGCATCAGAGTCCAAACGTTTAATCAAGTCAGCAGCTGGTGGTAACAAGCTTTCAACAATTCAACTATTAACATGCAGCAAATAGCAGTTCAATTTGGGCTTGTTGTGAATCATAGACCGCTTCATTACTTGGCTTTGGGATTTTGCCTGAAAATCAGAATCTAAGCAAAGATGTGGAAAAGTCAAGATTGTTTACCGTCTATAATGTTTACCTGCTTTATTTATCAGGTGCAAAGGCGTTTCAAAGCTGTTCATATATCCGGTTTGGAGCTTCAGTACATGGGTCAGCAGACAATGGGTCACTATCCAGTCCATTTTCACATGAATGGAGATGTGGATGAGAAAGGAGGCTACAGCCCCCCAACATTTGTCAGTGATCTATCCATTCATCACTCTTTCTCACGCTGTGTTACAATCCATGGCTCCAATGGACTTCTGGTTAGTGTAAAAGTCTTCTCCCTGCATTTTCACTACAAAACAAATATAGATGAACAAGAACAAATAAAATATATCAAGTATGTGAATATACTGGACCTAATCAGTAGGTGTAGCATCTTCTGATGCTGATGCAGCATCACTCTAATTTCTTCACAACCTTTCCTTCCTTACATTGCCGGCTCATTCCTGTCAGAAATTTCATCATAATCAGAAGGAGCTCTGCAAATATAACCACTGCTTCACGTGACTCAACTGCACTATGTTGTTTCACGTTAGCATGTCAGTAAAGATCATTTATAAAATAATGAAGTAATTTTCAAACTTAAATACACAACAAAAAATGTATTTATCTGCAAAACACTATTTCCTCACGCATAATGATGAATATTACTGCCAATGACTATACATACCAGTTGGTGTTGCCAGGTCATTCGGTGTCCAGTCAACTGCTCGGTAAAATCTCTCTGCTTTACCTCAGAGCTATCATTTGATATAAATCCCCTCTACTGTTGTGAAATGTGTTAAAATTATTTTCTTGTCAAGAGACACAGCATTTTCACTGCTAGTGTATAGTTGTGTGAATTCAACTCAAAAATACTGGTAACACTTTATTTGACGGAGTGTAAATAAGACTGTCATGACACCGTCGTAAACACGACATAACACCTGTCATGAACATGAGTAAGTCTTCATGAATATTTATGACTGTTGTCAAAGTGTCATTTGGTAAATCATGACACTTTTAATATAAAGTTGACATTATTCAAAATGTCTTTATGACAACTTCACCTTAACCAAGAATCAACACATGTCATAATTATGTCATATAGTAGTCATAATAATGTTAAGTGTTGTTACACTGTCAAGCAAAACAGTAACAAAACAATAATTAATATTCCCCCTACCTGAAACAAAGCAAAACAAGTAGGACCAACAATAAAGATTTCATTAAGCTTTATTACACTGTCAAATGATTGAATAAGCGTCATTAATAATCCCTTTTTCGTCAAGTGGAACAAGTAGAAACAGTTATGAAGATGTCATTAAGTGTTATTACAGTTCCAAGAGCTATAATGACAGTCATTAATAGTAACTCTTACCTCAAATAAAGTTAAACTAGTAGCAACAATTATAAAGACGTCATTTTGTGTTATTACAGTATCAAATGCTATGCTAACAGAGTTATTGATATTAAGTCCTACCTCAAGTAAAGTGAATCAACTGAACTACCATCATAGTTGTACAACAAACCCTTTGTACAATGGAATAAAACAAAATGTTACTTGTTCTTCAAACAGAAGGTTTGACTTCTGGTCAGTATATTGTAACTCTGAAACACTGACTGAAAAGCTAAAACAGAATTACTTATTCTTTAACTTAAGAAAACAGCTTCTTTCAACAGTCAGCCATCTCCTTCGTAATAGTCTTCC
>NW_015117539.1:20319-21650 GCF_001443285.1 Poecilia latipinna
AGATTTTGAACTCAGACTCAACTGCTGAATCACTCTGAAGCACCTACTGTTTCTTGAGAAATGTTGAGTTAACATGACTTGTTATAAAGTGCAATACAATATTTCTTAATACAAGTACCATAATGACAAGACCTGAACAAAGTTATTCTGATCAAATATTTGTTTGACAGAAGTTCAGACACACTGCCACTGTTGTTATTCAGATTGCATCATTTAATGTATAGTTTAAGGCACATAAGTGAATCTTTTCACTTAATGAGCATTCAGAATTGTTTCCAACCGATACTCTGGCTTATGGATGTTTGTAAGAAGTTTATTAATAAACAAATAGATTAAACACCAGTTTTACATTTGACAACAATTAGTTGTCTAAAATGTAACTTATTAACTCAGCTGGTGGACATTGATTCCTTCTTCCCCTTCCCCAGTTACCTGTCCCCGCCCACCGCCCTTCACCTGGAGAAAATAGTAACACAAAAATGACTTACCTAAATTTCTTGGGGAATATTTCATCTGCTTCTTTCTCTTTGGTCAAACAGGGACTTCTTTCTCTAGTGGCTGGTCCTTATTATCATCCTCCACACCTGTAGTATGTTTTCATTTGTTCCCCTGACACCCCCCTCTCCTCAACATGTGTCATTAGGATCAAATTGTTCTTCATGTAGCTAAAGTTCCCAAAGCAAAGAACACAAGCACTGGTTGCATCAGCCAAGTTGCTAAATAATACACATGAAGGATAACTTTGACTAACATATTAGCTTTTAATTTGCTAGATTAAAATTGGAGGGAAAAAACTATTTGCCTGCCTTTAAGATATGTTTAAGATTAAGAGCTAACATTACAGTTATGGAGTTTAATAACTTTAGCTAACATTAACTTACAGCAAGGTAGGATTGGCTTGAATTGCTCACAGCTAACATTACAAAGAACGAGAACATAGTCAATGTTATTTTATCAAAGAAAATGTAAAGTTAATAAGACACATACCTCATATGTATTAGGTGACATACTTTGGCTTCTGGAGGTCTGGCCGTTATAACTCGTGTTAGGTTGGCCCCACCATAGATATAAATGATGTCTATGGGCCCCACAAGTTGGAAGATTTCTTCTTCACCCACACACTGCACGCCTGTTCGTGCACTGCTGCCTCTCACTGGTGGAGATGGTGTATTGCACTACTTCAAACAGCCTTAAATAATGTTTCAAATGCGAAGTTCATAAGTGCTTTGCAGACATCTTGCTGTAAAACTTTAGGATCAATTAAATTAAGAAAATTAAGACTAAACAAAATGGCAGAGCAATATAATATTACCACATAAAGCTACATCATT
>NW_015117539.1:25385-29887 GCF_001443285.1 Poecilia latipinna
TTATGACAGTGTCATAACAGTCTTATTCACACCCCGTCAAATAAAGTGTTACAAAAATACTTTATTAATCCCAAAAGGAATATAAATCCAAAAAAGCCTTTTAAGAATTATTTATATACAGTAGTTCTTCCTGTGTTTTCCTTAATATGTATGAGAAAAAAATAATTAGCCTGATCTTGTGAACATGTTGTTTGGTGTAAAGATCCAAGAACCATTTCATTCAATCTTTCTTTTGACTTCCAGGTAAAAGATGTGGTGGGCTATGAAACACTGGGTCACTGTTTCTTTACAGAAGATGGTCCAGAGGAGAGAAACACATTTTATCACTGCCTAGGTCTGATGATAAGAGCAGGAACTCTCTTGCCGTCAGACAGAGACAGCAAAATGTGTCGTGCTATTACTGATGGAGCATACCCAGGATATGTGGCAAATCCACGGCAAGACTGCAGGTAGTGCTATTGATAAACTCTAAGCAATTTGCTCCTGATCAGTACTATTACAGTGTTTCCCAACCCTGGTCCTCAAGGCACACTAACCTGCATGTTTTAGATGGTCCCCTGCTTCAACACACCCCATTCAGATGATTGTAATTCAGCAAAACCCTGTTAATCAGCCATCAATTGAAATAATGTGTGTTGAAGTAGGGGAACATTTAAAACATCTTGTCAAACCTTTTGACCTTTTAAAAACCCCTAATTGCATTACTCTTTTTATTGCACTATTTAACCCACATCAGAAACACTTTAAATGAAATGAACTAATGGGAAACATTTAATATAGAAGATCAGCTTCCTGCATATGAATTGTAATGTCACAGTTGGAGGGGTTGAGTTGTTTTTCCAGGATGTGAAACCAGACCATTACAACAAGAAAAACGGGTATTAACAGGTATTATAGAGAACCAACATTTAGTTTTATCAGAACAAGAATCCAGAGAAACCCCGACTAGCTTATATGGACACTTATTTTTAATAAACATGGGGAACCAATATCTAGGTTTATACTTTTACCTAGAACAAGTGGAAACCCTCACTAGTTTATAAACTATGGGCTACTTATTCTTATTAAACATGGGGAACCAATATGTACTTTTACCTTTTGTCCTTCTTTTGGTTTTGTTTTTTGTATTTCCTTCTAATTCAGGTAAAGCACTTTGAACTGCCTTGTTGCTGAACATGTACTATGAAAATAAAATAACCTTACCTAAACAAATCCACATTTTTCTCAGTAATTACATTTCTACCAATGCCAGTAGTGACAGTAACTAAGCAGATCATCCATGCATCCTCCTCCCCAAAGAATTGTTCAAACTAAGACCATATATTATCCATGACAGTAAATTTTGAAAAGAATCCACTAGAAAGGATAGAAAGTAAAGAAATTAACTCAGATCAGTCAGTATTTCTAAGCAATCTGCTCCTGATCAGTACTAATTAATGACCAACATACTAAGTACAAAAAGTAAATAAAAACATATTCTAAAAAAAACTAAGAGCAGACTAAACAGAAACAAGGCTGCTGTACTCAAAGAATAAGAGACAAAGAAACACAGAACAATAAATAATCCAAAACCCCAAACAACCCAATATCCTGGCAAATACCTGATAATGACTTAATTTTTTTTTTTTTTTTAGGTTTTTGCAAATTCAGTAAATTCTTTCTTTTCTGCATTCTTTACACATACAAACAGTAGCCCACAAAATGCACATTTCATTACAAAACTAAATGAAAAAATGTGTTGCTGTCTTACCTTATAAATGAAGTCCATGCGCTGCTCATTCTGCACAAAAATATCCATTCATCCAAAGCCAAATCTATCCTCGACATCCCAAATGTTTTTAGAACTGTGATCTGGCTTTCAATATGAGTGGTCGACCTCTCATGTTTGAGACTTTTTAGCAAATAATTTAAGTCACAAAATCCCATCTGAGTCCACACAGTGCCACAACTTGAGAAAAGAAGGCAAGGACACCAGAAAAGGCATTTTTTAGAAGGACATCCACAAAGCTGGTCTTTTCTTTCCCTTTGAAAAGAGCGGTACCCTTCTGTCTCGTAGTCTGAAACAAACCTTCAGCTCCAGTGTTGGTTTTCCTTTAATTATTTCCTGCTTTGATTGAAAATCAACTTTAGAAAACTGTGCAAGTAGTCTTTATTTTCCTATAGACCACTATTCCCAACCCATATCTCCATATAACACCCTTACAGGTGCCCAGTCCACATGAGCTTACAAGACACAATAACACATATAAAAGCAAGTGGACAGACATACACAGATATTCTTTAAACAAAATACATTCTCTTTCTACGGTGCCAAGCCTTCAAAATAAACTGTGCTAACCGAAACAAAAAAATACTTAACGCATTTTATCCTCATCCGTTAAATTAAAAAAATGTGGATAAACATCAAGTATTTTAGTAAATAAATCATTTCTCAACATCAGGTACAAGGGACAATAAAACAAAAAGTGCACTTCACTCTCAATTTTACCCACATCACACATAAAACATCCTCGGTTGTTCTGGCACTTGGAGACTGGACGTTTCCGTTCAGTCCCAGACATCTGAACTGGGCGCAAATGGACCTTTGTTTTTTTTTCACAAGTTCCATGACACATATGGCTCAAGACTATAGGCATCCTTCAGTAAAATATAACTGCATAATTTTGGCTTATACTAGATATCAACTGCCCACTTGCGTTTATAAACTTCAAAATAAAACTATTTAAGCTGTTGAATATTACATATTAATTTATTCCTATAAATGTACTGAAAATCTGCCTCCTCAAATATCTTCTCCATTTGTCTGGCCCAACTATACCTATTTGTGAAATCCCAAAGAAAAATATATTTTGTTAATCTATAGTCTGGCTGGTAATCTGACAATATATGCAATATATACAACTTCACAAGGTTCCCAACCCATATCTCCATATAATGCCAATTTAGGAGTATTTCTATGCACACCTAAAACATAACACAGAGCTCTACATTGAACATTTTCTCTGTAAGTTTGTTGACAGTAACCCTAGACTCCTGCTCCATAATCTAATACTGGGTAAACACAAGATCTATACAACTCAGTTTACACCTTGATCCTAGGTCACAACAATATTTGACTTTATTTATAACTGAACCTAGATCTCTACCAGCTGAGTCTGATAGGACTTTATTCCTTCTTCAAATGTTAAATCAGTGATTCTTGAGAATAGGGACAGGGAACAGGTCCTATGGATAAAGCACAAAATTTGAATAAAATATACGCAAAATATATTTTTCTTTGGGATTTCACAAATAGGTATAGTTGGGCCAGACAAATGGAGAAGATATTTGAGGAGGCAGATTNATTGGAGATACATTTGGCACTTCAAGAAATGACAAAAAAAAAAAATAATAATTTCTTAAAAAGTTTCTTAGGTAGTCTATTGAAAAGGCATTAAACTTTAAAAAAATCTGTAATTGCCAAACATTAGCTACATATTTTATAATTTTTTCTCAGAAAAAACGTATGTTTTGCGGTATGTTACATCAACTCTGTTACGGACAATATAGACAGTGAGTGAAAAAAAACAATAAATTCTAGCAGACTAAAATATTTTTATTCCATTACACCAAGTGTCCTACTACCCAAATACTTTAAATGGAGAGGTTTTACTTAAAAATACATTTTAAACAATCAAAAGATACTCAACTTTTCACAGAGTTATTCGCTTAGGGTCAAACGTTTTTCATTAAAACTCATTGAAAACCATCATTCTTTTAGAAATAAAATTGGTCAGTAATACTAAATCACAGCAGAAGTCAACCAACAATGTATATGGTGCTCTAGACAACAGTTTTCCTGTTTTTTTTGTGAAAGTATGTCATAAACATGTCAACTCTGTTACCTAACAGAGTTGGTGTTAGTAACAGAATTGACAGGACCATAATAATTTAGAACTGAAAACTCTGTTACTGTCAACTCTGTTACCCTATTTGGTAACAGAGTTGATGGTAACAGAGTTGATGGTAACAGAATTGACAATTTCAAACATTTTTATTAAAAACTCCACTTGTGAGTAGAAATTCTGAAAAAACATGACACCACTGAGATAATGGTTTAAAAACCATTAAATAAACTTGTCTCTGATCAAAAATCTGTGGTATTTTTCTCATGATACTTTGGTAACAAGATTGACGTTGAAAACAATAACCCCTGGTGATTGTGATTTTTAAACTAAAATATTTCCCAGAGAATGGCACATAGACCTCTGTGTGTTTGAGGTCTTATCAGTAAAAGTAAATGACTTAATTTTATGCAGTTTATATAGCCGTAGAAGGCAATTTCACAGATTTACAGGGACAAAACCATATGGTAACAGAGTTGACAAAAAATTCTCGGACACATATTTTTTCAAAAATAAGGGTATTTTGAGTTAATTTAATGTGATGTTGTTATTAAATTGACCTTTTAGGCAGTTTAAAAAAAGACAGAAAAAACAAATTCACCAAAGAAAAATAATAAA
>NW_015117540.1:0-16689 GCF_001443285.1 Poecilia latipinna
GGAGGAAAAGTTCTTTGCATTTTGCTGGTTTGCTGCCGTGATTCTAACACAAACCTACATAGCTCTGTACAGCAGCAGGTGGAAACCCAGCGCAAGGGTCGTAGCGCTCATGTTGCGTTTAAAGGCGGCTCGGTAAAACAGGTTACAACATGTTAACAACGGATTAAACAGTTTTAACTGCTGATAAAAGTGACAGAGGACACAGATATGGGAAGTGTGGAAGCCTCTACTGTATCAAATTGACATAGGAATAACAGAGAGTTGGCCATTCTAAGGTAAAAACCCAGCGCATACAGTGTTCATGTTTTGTTTTTTTTTTTCATCCAGACGGCTTCCCGCGCCCCCCTTGCAATGACACAGCGCCCCCCCTAGGGGGCGCACTCCACAGTTTGGGAACCTCTGGAATAACCTGTTCTGCTTTTACCTCCCTCAGAATCACAGAAAAACACACCAGAGGGCAGCAATTCAATCTCTACCTTTTCAAAGATATAATTTTCTTCTTCATAGTTTTACTTTCTCATTGTGAGTGGCATTAAACAACGGAGCCCTCGCTTGAAAAAGGAGGTAAAACTGGAAAAAAAAAATGAAAAGAGAACAAGAATAACCAGAGGTTTCTTTTCAGTGCTGTTACCAAACTTACAATGAGTCAATTTGTAAATTCATCCGGCTCTGCAAAGCCGGATGAACTCTGTCACTTAATGGTGTTCTTTAAGAACATTCAAAAATAAAACTATTGATGTCTTGCCGAACAGGGTAACTGTTGCTTCGGTGATTAAATAATAATCAAGTTTTGTCATACTTTAGGATCTTATTCTTTCATACGTTCCTGACAGAGCACTTTGCTCCCAAACTGCCGGTTTGCTTGTGGTTCCTGGAATTTCTAAAAGTAGAAATCTTTTAGCTGTCATGCTAATTAGATCCCAGTTTTAGTACGTGAAACAGACACACCGTCTATTTTTAAGACCGGGTGTAAAACTTAAACTTCCCTTTTTGATAAAAAAACTAAAAGTTGTCAACATAATGTGCTAAATCTTAAATGTGACAAAAGAAAAGGGGTGTGGTGTTTTGCTAGTAGTTGTCAACATCACAGCGACATCCTAGGCCAAGTGTATCACATTTCACAGGTCTGTTAAAAGTGTTAAGGAAAATACTGAGAAGAGATTAGGTCAGTTATGCTAGCTTGACTTTGACAACTTTAACATGTAGCTGTGCTGCAGAATTTGGTGTACTTTGGTTCAGTTAAAAAAGAAAAGAAAAGGGCAACCATCAACAGATTATCAGAAAAGCAGGTGTTTAGATAAAAAAATTAAAGGTGTGTCGATTTTAATTTTAGCATCTTATTTACAGCCAGTCTAATACATATTGCACTTCATATGCAATGCCAAGTAAAAGTATGAAATCGTTTTCATTCTAAAGAACTAACAAAAAGTTATTTTTTTCTTTGTTTTGGAAGGATTTGTAGCACAAGAGACTATTGGCAGATAATAATACTTCTGGCAATCATAAAACACTGGAATCTTGTTTTTTTTTTTTTTTTTTTTTTTTTGTGAAAAGACATATTCTTTTCTTCCAGGAGACTCCCTCTGTCAAGCAGAATCAGTAAAACTGTGTCCTGAAACTGATGTAGCAATCAGGCGACGCTGATCAATGTAATTTCATAATTTAAATCATATTTATCTGAATAACTATCACTGCACAGAACTTGTGAATGTGGCTGCAGAGGGACTGTGAACCCTCTAGTGGCCAACATAATGTAAATGCAATTTTTCAAAACTAAAGTTATAAGAAATGAGAAATATTAATGTTTGTGCAAATGAGCTAAATATATAAAAATTAAAATAAATGCATAAAATAAGAACTTCTTGCAATTTTTCCCCCCAGCATCAGCTGACAGTGAATTAAATCTACTGAAATTGACTTATTTGTCTTTCAGGAAAACTAGATATAAGAACAAAATTGTGTAAGGGCCAGTGGCCCTTTTATTTCTATAATTTGATCAGTTTAATTTGTAAATCAATACGTAGCCTATAGCATGTCAAAAAACGTTTTCAGAAATTATGTGTAATTTTTCCTACTTTAAGTAAAATCTTAATGAGTACATGTCAAAATTCAGCCAAATTTATAAATCATAATCTCAAACCAAAATTAGGATCAATGCATGTTTTGGTAATTGAATTTTCATATTAGAAACCAGTAATGACCAACAAACGAACAACAAAATGTAAACATTTTTTTACATTCATCTTTATTCAACATTTCTTAACCAATCTTTCCCACTCGCTTTTTTGTGAAAAAAGTACGTGACACAACACCTTCGAGGCAGAAACAACAGTCAGTCATACTGCAAAACAATAAAAAAAATTCTGATGCGTGTGAAGGAATATAAGAAATGTGACAATTTTTCGTTTTTCTCACTGGGGAGTTTTGTTTTTATTATATCACGTATGAAAGAAAAACAAACCAAATTCAATGTGTACTTTATCTGTTTTTGGCCTACAAAAAGGCTTTATTTTCAGTCTATTAATTTGCATTAAAACAAATCAAATAGCTACTTGCACTTTTCCTTGTTTTGTGTCTTCCTTTTACAGAACAACGCAGTATTACTACTCGGAGTGGCGCGTTGATAGACTTTTGCGTAAAAATAATGCAAAATACAAAGGAAAAAACAGTACCTTTGATGTTTTTTTTTCTCTCGATAAAACAAATTGCAACTAAAAACTGTTTTAAAGGTGAAAATAAACAAACAAATAAATAAATAAATAAAATCGAAAAATTGTTGACGTACTTCCTGTCCTTCGGCGCCGCCCCTTCACGTCTCCGCGGTGACGACAGAATGAGGTCAGGAGTTCCGCGTCGCCATGTTGATTTTAGTTACATCAGTCTAGCAGCAGAGCTGTCACAAATATGAAAGAGACCCTCTGACCGCGGCAAAACTCACCATTTGAGGTACGTAGGAGCTCTAGTGGCACTGAACAGGAAGTTTTATTAACGTTTAAGGCTGTAGGATAAGCTTCCTCTGGTAAGAGGCTATGTTAGATAAGTTCGGGTGTGACAGCTAATGTTGCTAAGGCTAACAGTAGGCACTGCCAGTATCTCTCAGATTTAGAGAAAGTAGATACAGTTTGCTTTTTGGCTAAATAAAGAGGCGTGTGTACAGTGAAAAGAAAAGTTCCTCAGCTGCGTTAGTCGGCCATTTTTGGGCGTTTTAAACCTTCTAATTAACCTCCGTCATTTGGTTTCAGGTGTGATATTGTCGCCTTACAGATGAAGCTCCAGTAAGCAGGCATCTCGACATCCACGATGCTGGCCCGTCTTTTCCGCCTCCACGGCCTGCTGGTGGCCTCCCACCCCTGGGAGGTGATAGTGGGGACCCTGGCCGTCACCGTCTGCCTCATGAACATGAACAGCTCATCGACCAGCAGTCAGATGTGCAGCTGGAACAACTGTCCAAAGGTTAAAGAGGTGAGACGGCTGTGAACGGAGCATTTGGAAGGACAGAAAGTTGTTTTCCTTCACGCTAACAAGAGGTTATATGTCCTGTTTTCTTTCAGGAGGCCCCCAGTAGTGATATAATCGTTTTAACCATCACTCGCTGCATGGCTATTATTTATATCTACTTCCAGTTTAAGAACCTCCTGCAGCTGGGATCCAAATATATTCTGGGTCAGTATGATGACAGACTGTGACCATTTTCTAAAATTACACCGCTCCATGTTGGGGTAGATCTTTTTGTAGATTTTAAAAAAAAAAAAAAAATATATATATATATATATATATATATATATATATATATATATATATATACATATTTAAACAGCTTTGGATTTGGATTTTGGATGCTGGGGAGCTGGAAAGATTTTTGCTCTCTTTTTTTCTTTCTACTTTTAAACAGTTATTATGATGTGTAACTGAGGCAACAAGATATTGTTTTTACAATTGGAAGCAACTTATTAGCGTCAAATACTGACAGCTACTGGAGATCCTTCCTGCCCATAGCATCACCGTTACACAACGACTCTTTAAAGACACTTGGACGATTTGAGTTATGACAATATTCACCTGGGGGATAAATGAAGTATTTTTGAATTGAGCTGAATGACCGGCTTGTGCTTGTTACGCATCCCAACGCTAGCACAACAGTCGTTTGGGAAAACAAATGAACATCCAAAAATATCTAAACACATTTGGTTTTGTTTGTTTCTGCAGGTATTGCTGGATTGTTTACAGTGTTTTCCAGCTTTGTTTTCAGTACAGTGGTCATCCACTTCTTCGGGAAAGAACTAACCGGTCTTAAGTAAGTGTTGTTTTGGGTTGTGCTTTAGGAAAGTTTTCATACGCCTGATAATTGTCTCACTTTAGTCATGAAGGAATCACAAACTTTAGGTTAAATTTATCTGTATTTTGTCTACTGGATGAACACGAAGCAGCAGATTGTTGCAGAATGGAAGGGAAATGATACTTTTAAACGTTGCACAAGTTTAGTCATATTGGACAGAGAGCAAAGCGTCTCAAATTTAAAGTTTTCCTGTTTTAATATGACGATGGCGTCAAGTTCTTAGGATTTTATTTAGAATTATAATACTTACTAGTATTTTAGAGAAAGATTGCCTTGTGTTTCTGATTGAAAAACGATAAGGGGTGTAATTCAGTTCCAATCAAAGACGGAGCATTATTTATAATTTAAGAAAATAAAATGAGTAAAATAAAGTCTTAATAAGTATAAACTCATAGTATTTTGATTTCCTTCTCGTATCATTGCGACCTTATTCTTGAAACATTATGGCTTTATTCTCGTAATTTTATTTCTTTACTTTTAAACTTTTCTTAGTGTGGCCTTAACAATCTGTCAAACTAATCAGACGCTCCCGTCGGAATGAACTTCATTTGATTGGCCAGTTCTGATCTCTGCCCAATCTAATGGTGTTTTTTTTTTTTCAAACTCTTTAAGACATTGATACAAAGGCTGCTGCTCAGTTGTTTTAGTTATTATTGCTGTAGAAATCTCACCCTGTCCTGTTTTCCTGCAGTGAAGCTCTGCCGTTCTTTCTCCTGCTCATTGACCTGTCCAAAGCCTGCACTTTAGCTAAATTTGCCCTCAGCTCCAACTCCCAGGTAGTGTTTCACGCCTGTCGATGCGTCTGAACTTGCACCTTGAACCGTTCAGCCGTAACAATCTGGTCGTGATTCTGTGTAGGAGGAGGTGAGGGAGAACATATCCAAGGGCATGGCTATCCTCGGCCCCACGTTCACCCTGGATGCTCTCGTCGAGTGTCTGGTTATAGGAATCGGCACCATGTCGGGTGAGAACGACTTTTGTTTTGTTTTAACAACCCAAAACATTTGCTGGTGTCAAACAGATTTTAATCAGGACCTGATTTGCTCTCCAGGCGTTCCTCAGTTGGAGATCATGTGCTGTTTTGGCTGCATGTCTGTTCTGGCCAATTACTTTGTTTTCATGACGTTCTTCCCAGCGTGCGTCTCTCTAGTCCTCGAGGTAAGGTTGAACCCAAAACATCCTGTTGAAGCAAGCTCAGTCTAATGTAGAGAATAGTTGCTATCATTGATGTATATTGGTGGATTGGACAGCGCCGGTTAGCCGCTATGGCTAGAGACGTACTCCTGCAGGAGTCATTACTCTGCTTTGAGCCACAACAACAAAACTAAACTGTTCCTTTGAGCAGGAATCTGTCGTAGCGCTCTTATTTCTTAACCAAGTTTTAGAAAATGAGGCTTAGATTAAAGTGGAGAAAATTGCTAGGTTTCAATATGTAAAATATTTATACTGCCTAGAAATAAATCCATAAATAGTTTGGTTTCTGTCGTTTCTAGGTGAATTTTTCTTTTTTTAATATTGGACAATAACTTAATTTTACATAATTATCGCTAATAATAATCAAACTATGACTCCTGTGCTTTATGAAATATTTCATCCCATTTGATGACACTTATGAACATCTCCACATACTGCGAACAACAAGGAAAATTAGTCCAGTTTTTGTCGCTTATTAAACTTTTAGAAATCACAACCGTTGCAGTGTGCAGGGAATTAATGCCAAAAAAACAACTCAAAACCACGTTTAGTTGTCATGGCAACTGACTGACAACAGCTCCGCTAGCTGATAGCAGAGATTATGTTCAAGTGTATCAGGAATGGACACCAAAAAACACGCAGACGTTTCCCGGACAAAGGGAGCCCATAAAAACCCGGGGCCATCAGGCCCGTCCCAGTTTTCGGACTCAGCGTTAGTTTTGCTAATTGGCCAACTAAACACTGGGGTTGGTAGATCAGCTAATTTAAACACCTGCTCTACTGATGGTCTGTCAGAGTCTAGGTGTGTTTGTTGCCTTATTTTAGTGTTAACTGAACCAAAACATACCGAATTCCTCAGCACATCTACACGGTAAAATTGTCAAGCCAGCATAACCTACTTCCTGCTTTCTCACATTTTTTTTTAAGTTAAAGCTTTTTCCTCTCCTGTGAAATGTGATTCACTTGGACCTTGTTATTTTCGCTGCCGTAGTGTTGACATCTAATAGCAAAACATCGCATCCATTTTTCAGATTCTTGGCATGATTGTGCCATTTTACCAGCTACCGTTATTCCCAGACTCGATGTGTAACGTCCAGTCCAGTGATGTGTATCAGTGAGTTACTGATACACATCAGTGGATTCTTCTGCTTTAAAGCTGTCCAGGGAAAGTCGGGAAGGCCGTCCCATCTGGCAGATGAGCCACTTGGCTAATGTTCTGGCAGAGGAAGAAGACAACAAGCCCAACCCTGTGACCCAAAGAGTTAAAATCATCATGGTGAGAACAAAGAAACAAAACAACCTTTCCAGTTTTTTGCTGCTGCCTAAAGGAGGTTTAGTTTTACTTTCCTCGTGTGAAGTTGGAACAATGAAGCAAGCGTCAGTCCGTTTCTCTTTCCCGTCTTTCAGTCTCTCGGTTTGGCCCTGGTCCACGCCCACACTCGGTTAACAGCTGAGCGTTCGGGTCGCAATCGCACAGCAGAGGGACCCGTAGCTGAGAGACTGGAATCAGCTGGGACCGTGTGGCCCCTGAAACTCACCAGGTAAACACAAAATGAGCTTTTGATCATCTTATACTTGTTATCAGGAGGTTATAAGACATTTAAAACACATAAAATGTTCCTACATTTTAGTTTCCCTTGTCCTTGCTGCAGGATGTAGAATATCATCTCAAAGAAAGTTAACATTAATAAACGATATAATAGTGAATTGAAACTGTCATTTGTATCATTTCTATCTCCAGTTTGGTGCAGGAAAAGTTTGAAATGGTATTTTGAAAATGCTTGAACTTTGCAGGTGAAGCGTCTTTCTGTACATCCCGTTTGTCCCGCTCCGCTCATGTTTGTTGTCCGTCTCGTCCCTCCAGCATGGAGCTGGAACATGTGATAACCCTTGGCCTGGCGCTGCTTCTCGCCATCAAGTACGTCTTCTTTGAGCAAGCGGACACCGAGTCCTCCCTGTCTCTCAGGAGTCCCATTAGCGGCGCCTCTCTGGTTCAGAAGCCACGGGCAGCCGACAGCTGCTGCAGGAGGGACCAATCAGCTGCCAGGAAAAGCTCCGCTGGTGTCTTAGCAACCGGGGTTGCTTCCTCGGCGGTCTCAGACGTTAAACCGTTGCCTGAGGCTGACATTACCTGTAAAGGTATCTTTTTGTTTTGGGAGATTCCTCCCAGATTTAACACTCTGTGGCTTTGATTAGATGGATCTTCTTCCTGTCTGTGTTAAAATGATAAAAACATGAATCTCATTAGAATATTCTTGATCATTTTAGGATCATTCGGCGGCTGTGCTTCACCTCGCCTGGAGACGTGCAGAGCTCCTGCAGGCTGTGGAGCAGAACCTCGCTCACTGGAGGAATGCATGGCCGTCCTCTCTGACCCCCAGGTGACTCACCAGACCACACAGACAGCTCAGGTAGTTTTTGATGGTGTGGAAATGGTTTCTGATGCTTTTTAAAATATTTCTTTTTTCTAGAGGGGTCCAGAAATGCTGACGGATTCAGAGGTGATCAACCTGGTGACCGCTAGGAAGATCCTGAACTACAAACTGGAAGCGCTGCTGGAGACTCCAGAAAGGGGCGTGGCCATCAGGAGAGAGATGCTGGCGCTGAAACTTCCTGTCAGCTCCGCTTTGTCTGGTCTGCCTTACAAAGGCTACGACTATTCAAAGGTATTTACCGGTTCCCTCGTACTTTAAAGGGGCAGTATTATTAATAATATATAAATAAATGCCGTTATATATCAAATATCACTTATAAGAAATTTGACTTTGTAGTTTGCTAATTGCTGCTGGCTAGTCTGAAGGAGCTGAGTAGGGGAGGAGCTTCATCCTTGGAGGCGGGGCTAGGTCCACCCAGGTGCTTTGCACAACTGAATGGTTGCCATGGAAATTAAAGGATTTCTCAAACATGCATGAAAGAATCAAAGCAACACTCCAGGAATGTTTTTGATGAGGGAACAACATAACAATGTAAAACTCATAAAATTGATTTCACGTAACACTTCCCCTTTAAGTTATCCTGTTTTTATGTTGCCATAGAAACCGTTTCAGCTCCTCATCCGCTGCTTTGTGTTTCATTTTGTGTCGCTGTAGGTGATGGGCGCTTGCTGCGAGAACGTCATCGGCTACATGCCAGTGCCAGTGGGCGTGGCCGGCCCGCTGCTGTTGGACGGCCAGCAGTTTCATGTCCCCATGGCGACCACGGAGGGCTGCCTCGTGGCCAGCACCAACAGAGGATGCAGAGCGGTTTCTGTAGGTACACTGGCTCCTGCTCCAGTCATGTCCGGTGCACTCCGTCGCTAACCGTTAGCGCTCTTCTTCTTCTTCCCCCGTCCAGCTGAGCGGGGGCTGCAGCAGCAGGATCCTGGCCGACAGCATGACCAGGGGTCCTGTGGTGAGGCTGCCTTCGGCGTGCCGGGCCGCAGAGGTCAAAATGTGGCTGGAGACGACGGATGGGTTCGGCTTGGTCAAGGAAGCCTTCGACGAGACCAGCAGGTGGGAAACGACCGCGGCGGTGATTTTTTTTTATTTTTTGTTTCACCTGAGAGGCAGAAAGATCAAAACTAGACGTTTGTGTTTGCAGGTTTGCCCGTCTGGAGAAGCTGCTGGCCTGTGTGGCAGGAAGAAACCTTTACATTCGCTTCCAGTCGCAGACGGGCGACGCCATGGGGATGAACATGCTCTCTAAGGTACAGCCAGACAGCCAAGCTCTCCTTGTTGGCAGCATTGAACATTTTCAACACCTTTCAAAACCTTAAAGTATTTTATGTAGAGCTGAGCGATTGATCAAATGTTTGGTTTTATTATTGTTTAATATTTGGAAAGGATTTTTTTTTTTTTTTGTGGTATTATGACTAAAATTCTCGTAGCCTCACCCTGACACTCCACCATGCAACTCACAGAAGGGTTGACTGAAGTAAGAAATACTCTCATTTGTAAATTTATCATTATTTTTACTTTTTAGAAAAGAAATTGGGGAAAAAAAAATGTGATTTTAAAATCAGAACTGAGATTTTTCACCAAGCGCTTTATTTTGTGCTACACCGACTCAAAACGGTGCTCGACTGTGGATGAAATGAGTTGGTTTTTTTCCCTTCATTTCTTGAAAAAGTTCCCAGTGTGTCCAACACCATAGATAAAGGTGTGTATGTGTGTGCGTGTGTGCGCGTGTGCACGCGCCCTTCAGGGGACGGAGCAGGCTCTGGGTCGGCTCAAGCAGCACTTCCCAGACATGGAGGTTCTGTCTGTCAGTGGTAACTACTGCACTGACAAAAAGTCTGCTGCCATCAACTGGATCCTGGGTCGGGGGAAGTCCGCTGTGTGTGAAGCCACCATCCCTGCCCAGGTGGTGAGGGAGGTAAAGGATCCAACAGGAAATGATGTCAGCTCGAGTTCCCGTCGTCCCTAGCTGTGCTCATAGTGTTGTGTAAATGTTCTGCTGCAGGTTCTGAAGAGCAGCACGGCCGCTCTGGTGGATCTGAACATCAGTAAGAACCTGGTGGGCTCGGCCATGGCCGGCAGCATAGGGGGCTTCAACGCACATGCTGCCAACATCGTCACCGCCATCTTCATCGCCTGTGGACAGGTAGAGCAGCACCGAGCGCGCTCAGACCGGAGCTGCTGTTAGTTTAGTGGTTAATGGACGGACTTGGTGTGACCAGTCGTCCTCCCAGTTCCTCACTGGTGCTGTTGCTATGGTGCAGGACCCGGCTCAGACCGTGGGGAGCTCCAGCTGCATCACTCAGATGGAGGCTGCCGGCCCAGACGGAGACGACCTGTACATCAGCTGCACCATGCCGTCCATAGAGCTGGGCACTGTGGGCGGAGGCACCAACCTGCCGCCACAGCAGGCCTGTCTGCAGGTACCACCACCCCAACCACCAATCTGCAGAATGCGGCAATTTTTTAAATCGGATTAATTGTCAGAATAATCAATTAATCGATAACTAAAATCCTCATCAGTTGCTACTTGGTGCACCTGCAGTGCAGGAAATGTTCTGAGGCGTTTCTGTCGTTCTTCCTCTACAGATGCTTGGTGTCGCCAGGCCCAACCAGCCGGGAGAGAACGCCCGCCAGCTGGCCCGCGTAGTGTGTGCCACCGTCCTGGCGGGGGAGCTGTCTCTGATGGCCGCTCTGGCAGCAGGACACCTCGTCAAAAGCCACATGACTCACAACAGGTAGGGTTGCTTGTTTTTTTTTAAGTTTTTGTTCCCAATGCTGCCTCCACCACCTTTTTCGGCCATTTCTGACTGCATGTCTCTCTCTCTCCCCTCTCAGATCTAAGACCAGCCTGCCCGAGATGGCTTTCCCAGCGACTGAGACAAACGTCCCTAAGCGTTGACGCTTCGTCCAAAACTGCTATAAACACAGCCTGTGTTTGGTTGCTCTCTGACTGCAAATCTTTTTTTTTTTTTTTTTTTTTGTTTGTTTCTCAGTGGAGATGTTACCATTACTAATGTGTGCTATTTATTTGCATCTTTTTTTTTTTTCATCCTGGCCAATCAGCTTACTGAATCTGACATGTGAGAAAACCTGTTTAATGATTGTTAAACAGGTTTAAACCTGTCTGCATTTGCCAAAAGCTTGCTGGAGACGGTGCTGCAGATGTGTGTGAGGCCATTTCTGCTCACGTTTCGAACCCTGAATGTGTTTTTTCCTGCCAGTGTTGTAAGCTCCGGCCCGTGCCATCCTACCTGACTAAAAGCTCGCTGCTGTATACTGTGTATACTACGGAGCGGCCATGACTGCTGGTCTTCTTGGCTCCCGCTCGGATCCACTAACTAGTCGTCACTGCTGGGAAACAAGAGACTTAAAGCAATATTTATTTATTTTTTAACCTTTTCATGTGAAAGTATTGGATTCCTGCAGGTGGTGAATGTTAAAGGACGGTTGTGATAAATCAGACAGATTCTTGTATTGCCATCCTCAGAAGTGGCCTTATGCGTTACAAGTGGAGCTTTACATAGAATATCCAATTCAAAGAAATTTCTTACACTTGTAATCATATTTAAAAAATAAAACGCTACCTTTCTACTTGGTGAACTCATCTTTATAAAACAAAAGAAGCTCAAGTTCTTTAACAGCTTTTATTTTTCATACATTTTGTTTTTCTATGTCAAGATTATTTTCTCTTCAATTAAAATACCTTTTCCAAGTAATTTGATGAAGTCAAACGGATCTATGGTCAATATTCCTGAAACATCTTTGACATAGTATCACAAACATGTTTGTATTCAGTATTTGGCAGGAGGTTTTAAGAAAACTATTTAGTGGTATATGAAGAATAATCTGGTTTTAATCAGTCCACTCCATAAACTATTTGATTTCATTATAAGAATCTGTGTTTTAGGCAAAACCCATCACTTCATCTATAAAATTTACAATGTAGAAACAGAATTTCTACAAAAAAAGATTAATGTGCTTAAACTGTAAAGAGGACGAGAGTTTGAGGGAAAAAAAGCAAAAAAAAAAAAAAAGGATAAATGGATTTATTTCACTTTCAAAACAGGGCAGAAGAGATGCCACAGTACAGTACATTTACAGGCCGATCCCAAAGCGTTAGTATGAACAACTTTACAAAAAGTCAAAGTACATTCAGTTTGACCAAAACACAGAAAACTCAATTTACAGGAAAATGTTTGCTTTCAGATTAAAACGGCCTAACCCTGGCATTTTTCCAACGAGCAGCAGGCCGAGCGAACTCCTCCATCGCGTCTTTCAGACAGAATGTCTGAATTCACAAGCTTAGGAATAACCGGGAAAGAAAACGTAGGAAAAAGTAGCAGAACAGACAAGGTAATGCAGTACAGAGAAAGAATAGAAAGTATTAAAAATAAGTAAAATTGAAATCTGTTAATTTGCCTTGATGTTACAGAGCGTAACATTCTTCCACATGATCAAGAAGAAAAAGCTGCAGTACAAATAATTTTTTTTAAATGACCTGTTCAAATTGTGCCAGTGGAGTCCTTCATGTAACAAATCCCAGAAATACTAACACTGATTGTGACACGTTTATTCTAGAGCTTGGAATATGGCTCGTTCTGTGGACAACATGAGTAACTCCTCACCGGGTTCATTTGTTCAGTCAAAAACACGGCAAGACCAGATTTGAGTCGAATAAAACGAACGCACCCGAGAGGCACTTCCTCTATCAGCAACCTTCTACGTCTTCCTGCGACACTAAGGCATCTGGGCTCGAGTCAAAGCTTTGCAAACCGTCGGCGGAAGCCATGACAACTATTTACATTCGTAGCGAAGCGTGGTCGCGAAGAAAGCAAAACTGGAACGGTGTTATTCACAGTTGGTGAATGTGCAGGCGTCGTGATAATCCCTGGTTCCTCCTTCAAACACCGGCATGTCGGGTGGTTTCATTAGAGAAACGTACAGCTTCTATCATCGGGCTCGCACGCTAACGGGAAGCCCTCTGGAGATTACACAGCCGAGATGTGGGGAAAATAATAATAATCAACTCAAAACATGACATTATCCACACAAAAATAGTTACTTATTTCAGTCTAAAAACTAAGATTTTCTTTGTTTTGTTTGTTTTATAAACTTCTTTCCAGAGTTTCCAAACATTTAGGTACATCAGGGGAAGCAGCTGCAGAGTGTTTCCCCTTCACTCTGATGGGTGGAGAGTCTTCTCAGTGTTGTTATTAAAAAATGGTAATCACGTCTTGTCCAGTCAATTTATAAACATTCTTTTTTTTTTCCAGACTAGTGGTGCTCTTCTCTTGAGCCTTATGATCTATCATGCACCCACCCTACGTTTTAGCTACAAACCAGGACAAAAAGAAAAGAAAAATAACGTCTTTTCTTGGAGGGATGGAGTTTGGAAATAGAGTCCCTCCAGTCCTTCTGCCGTAGATCTGACCTCATTTTTTGATCCTAAAAAAGATAAAGAACGGTGATGGCATCACTCTGCAATATTATTTTAAATGTAAAATAACCCCGTCTCAGCAGAAAACTCATTTTACCTGCATGTCTCAGAATAAGATGGGCTTGCCGCTGGTTTTTTCTTGCACATAGGAAGTGAAGCGCTTGAGGAACTTGGGGTACTCCCTCTTAGCTACGGCCCTGAGTACGGAGGCTGGAGCCCAGCCCCCCGGATTCACTGCACACACACAAACACACACGGAAACATTTAAATTATTTATAGAATAATATCCAATTACTCCCATCATTTTGACAACAAGTCAAAATGATGTCAAAGATTTTAAAAGGGGAGGAAAAAGGTTCCCATCAAGAGGTTGTGCTTAAAGTTGCTGCATTCACAGATTTTTCTCCAATTAACACTTTTGTTTAATGGACAGTTTGCGTTTATTATTACTATTTATATTAGATTGCATAGTTGGACTAATTTCTCCAAGATTTGTCTGGAAGCAATTAGTTTTCATTTAGCTTGTGGCATTTTATTTTGGTTTCCTGTCCTGGCTGCCCAGGTAAGCAGCAGGGCGTCAAACGTATTATTTGGTTGGTGTCACTGATGCAACTGGATGGAGTCAGAACAACAGTGTGAATGAAAAACAGGCGACAAAAAAAACTATTTCTGGAAAGTCTATAATCGGGTGATTAGCTTAAAAAACTTTTACCTTTTATTTTTCAAAATATAAGCTTTGATTTTTTGAAATAAAATTAGCAGACTAGAAGTTTATGTTTACAACTAGTACACACAAAAATATTATAGTTGGAAAAGATATAGAATAAGGTATGAACAGTCATGGCCAACTAATACAGTGTTCTAAATTAAAGTTGAAAATGTAAATATTGGAAATAATTGCATTAAATAAATAAAGGCATCAGAATTGGACCCAACAAACTAAAATCTAAATGCAAAATTTGGAAACAAAAAAAATTGAATAAACTGTATCACCACAGAAGTTTTTTAGTACATATTTATTTATTTGTCATCTGCTGTGAAACTATTTAAGCTCTTACTGTGCATCACTAACAGGCTAGCAGCTGATTGGTTACCCAATAAAACCAATGATCTATAGCTGAGCAACGTTAGTTGAGTTGACTGAATATATTCTGCATCCATGACATAGTATAGTTTTTTTTCATGTAGGTTATGTAACATATCATGTTCTCACATTAAATTTTAGTGGGCACATTAGAGTAACCGGTTACTGATTTTTTATGATTATTTTTATTCACTGCATTGTGGCACCGATTGTCTTCCATATAAATGAAAATGCAGTAGAATTACCATTGGCAACATAGGTGATTTTACACAGGATGTTGTCCCTGCTGATCTCTTTGTCTCCCTCTGGTGGACTGACCAGGGTCTGACAGATCATAGCGATGTTGATTTTGGCACGCACACATCTGCTGCTCGTCTGAACGAGGGAAGAAAACCAGAAGGTTACAGGAAGAACTCGGTTGTTGTGGTCTGTGGGACGTGGAGCGGATCTGGGTTCTGACCTGAGCCTCGTCGTGATCCACAGAGAAGTTGCACACCAGCCAGGTGTCGGGGTCATTCTCGTTGTTGGCCAAAATCTTCCTCATGGCAGAAAGGTACAGCACGTCCCTCTGGGATGCAGGCCACACACGCTGCAACACAGGTTGGCTCATCAGGCTGCAGATCTACAACACCAGGATGTTTGGTTTGGGACCTAAAGCATTCCAGCCTCTGGCTCTTACCTTGTGTGTTTGGTAGATTATTGCTGCGTTGTCTGAAAGTCTCTCCACCACATTGAAGTTTTCAATAGTAGCTGCAGAAAGAAGAACGTAATGTTTTTCATTTCATTTCCTGAAATGAAATGAAAAACAGCTCCTGAGCTGGTTGTCTGAACACAGGGTTCATTTAGGGTGTTTTCACACCCGATAGTCTGCTGAGTCGTGACTCAAACTCTGATACAGAGCAAAAAAGAAAACTCTGCTCCGCCCAAAAACCTGGGTCTCAGCTCGGTTGAAGTGAACTCTCATCTAATTCAAATGCGTATGTGAATGCAAAACTGACCAGAGCCGGCTCCAAAAGCTGCAGTCAGCCTTACTCAGAATGGGCAGGGCATTCTGGGTAAAAAACAACCAAAACAAACGCAAAAGTCTAGCAGCAGAAATGGCTCACTGTCTTTTCCTAAAGATGACGGAGTAATCATACAACTATTAGCTCCTCCATTTTTGTTTGTTTTTTGTGAAAAAGGGATTTGCTTCCAGTGTCTTCTTCAGAGGATTTTATGGCGTTTCCTTCAGTCGTTCGTGGAGCAGCGCCACCACAGGCGAGGAGGATAAACAGGTTTTTCAAAGGGCTTGGTTTGTTTGACACCAAACCCTGTAACATGCCTCATCAGCTGAAAATGTAACAAATGCTGCAGTCTACTGGACTTCCAGACCTCAAAGACTTACTTTCCCAGTCGTTGCGGTACATGGTGTCCCAAAAGTAGTGGCAGACTTCATGACCTGTGACTCCCTTCACAGAGTGGGTGGCCTTCAAAGGGTCCAACACAATCCCATTTTCCTCCACTTCTCTCCTGTAAACCTGCGTTGCAAACATGTCGGGAAACCTTCTTTATTCCTTATACCAAACTTAAAATGAACCTCCCATTTATTTGTGCTTTTTGGAATACCGTCACAGTTTCTGTGAATATGGCCTCACCTTCATCTCTCCCTCTTCTACAACCAGTTGCCAGTTGGCGTCTCCACCGACATCCTGCAGCGAGTAGGTCATGTGATTCTGCACCATCTCTTCCACCTACAACACAAGGCAAGCGACAGGAAGAGGGAATGAATAATTTAGATGCAATCAGAGAGCAGAGGGATTCTAAGGGATGGCGTCACCAAGTGGTAAACAATAGAAACAACAACTGATACTCATTGAAACATTAAAACCTCCACCTTCTTGGATGGAGAGCATCTGAGGAAAGCAATATCTAAGTCTCATTGCAGGTTCTCAGTTGTCTTGACTAGCCTTTATTGAGGAGTATCAGACAAAAGCAGACTATTTAAAGACCTTGCCTCATGAAAACATGATGTCCAGTTTAAACAGGGGAAACAGGAAAATGACTGAAAGACTTGCTCAGTGGTTCCACTATGACTCTATTGACCATTTAACTACACAAATTGGAGTTCAGAATCTGCTTAATGGAAACAAGATAATTTCAAAAAACCTCACATTTTTTGATGAAAAAGTTTTTGTGCTCGGATGAGATGGCTTTTCGGCCA
>NW_015117541.1:0-16685 GCF_001443285.1 Poecilia latipinna
TACACTCATAACAGAACAAAGGAACTTAAAGGGATAGTTCAGATTTTTTTCATGACCTGGCTTCACCAATGAGTTTCCTGTTGGCAGTGAGAACAGAGGATGTAAAGATGCTACCTGATTAAAAACGCAGGCAGTAGGTAAACATTTGTTGGCGTCCATTTAGATAAACCCAGATGTTATTGTTATATTGTTCTTTTAAGACTGTAAAAGTCTGCTCTGCTGTTGGTGCTGTTAGATTAGTCTTCACTTGGAGTTTCAGGAGTTTCAGACACTAAATAACAGTGACAACAGCTGCAGGTAGACAATACCTACTTTAACAGGACTGCAACTGGAGCAGCTTCCCAAATTTCTTCTGTTATAATGCAGGAGTTTTATTTCTTTACTTTGTTTACAGGTGCAACCTGTGAAGTGACTGAAAAGCATCCCCCAGAGGTGGGGAAACTCCTGTTATCATGATGTCAGTGAAGTCCACGCAGCAATTTGATTCCAGAAACTTGATTCTTTTGTTGCCTCCTGTTGGTGAGGACAGAGCCTCACTCAGCAGATAACCTGCTGAGATCTCCACATCCTCCAGAGAACTTAAAAAAAAATATATAAAAACACTATCCACCTGATTTATCTGTCCATCCCGCTCATGTTCTCTCCACATTCGACCCAGAAGGCCATCGGTCTGAGTTCCAGTCACAGCACAGCGGTCTCCAGTTGATCTAATGTGCACCGAGGACCTGTGTTCTGAGAAGCAGCACCTCTCTCAGTAGAAGCGTTTGCGCTTGTTTTCCTTCCAGCGGCCGTAGAGCACCATGCCCACCACGGCCAGCACGGACAGGCCCAGGATGGAGAACAGCAGGGTGAAGAACAGCTGCAGCCCACTCATCCCCTCCTCCTCCACGTCCACTGGGAAGCCCAACAGGAAACTACCATGAAGCCTCAGCTTTGAAGGACCATTTTCAGCCACGCGATAGAAATGTTTCTACCTTGAAACTGGTACATGTTGTCCACCCGAGGGACGGTGATCGCCTCTTCCTCCTCCTCTTCCTCTGGAGTCCTCTCTACAGTCAGCTGGTACACTTTCATTGAGATGATGTCATGGTTATCTGTGCGACAAGCCGGTGGGCAACATTAGAATATGAGACTTAGCGAGATTTCTTTACTTCATCTATTTTGAACAAAAAAAAAAATGCATATACATGTGTATATGTATTCTTGTAATCTTATGTTTTGCAACATAAGATTTATCTACCGTACTTGTCTGAAAAGGAGTGAGAACTTTACAGTTTTTTTTTAATTCCCACTTCATTATGCTATTCTTCAATATACCCTTATGTTACATGTGACAGTATAGAACATAGCAATGTCTTATATAGATTTTTAAATAAGATAAAAATCTTAGAAGTTGTGTTCTCAGTGCGTGTTTCTACATCTCTGTCTGGATATCAATAGATATACTTTCCTCCAAGCAATAGCATTTAGAAATACATTTCCAAATAAATTTACATAGGTCATAATTAAAATTTAAAAATCTGCCAGTAGAACTACTGCTTTTATGTAAGCAGTATTAAAGATGTATTCACATAAAACTAGCTCCTATATCTTGCTGTAAAGCTACTTTCTAGTTAGATTTTTCTTATTTCAAAGTATACTAAGATATTTGCACTAGAACCCAGACCAAAAATACTTCGATTTTGTGTGTCTGGGCTGCACTTTGGACAACCTGCTGTAGACTGTTTGAATGCTGGACACCTGATAGATCTCCAGTAGCAGAGGAGGCACCCAGGTAGTATCCATTGGGAAGCCTCAGCCCACTGACTTCAGCACAGTCTCTCCATTCCTGTTTCCCATCCACATCCACCATGAGCTGCAGACACACAGAGGAACACATCAGCAGTTTGATACACTAGGAGTTTATTTATGGATTTACAGCAGAGGAAAGTCAAAGTCATTTTGTTTTACATCGGTGGCATCCAAACAATTTAAGTTAAAATAAGTCACGGGCAACAAGACCCTAGAAACACTGAATTCATGTTATGCTTTAGCTGCTAAAGACAAAAAATGAGGTTGTCAAGTTAGTTTCTCAGGAACTGCAGTGGAAGGCCACTCGAAATCATTTCACGGGCCAAAACTGGCCCCTGGGCTGCACTCTGAAACCCCCTATGTAAGATTTCATATGACTTAACCTTAGTAGCTGAATCCCCCCTTCCACAGAACAGCTCTAAACATGCATCAACTCTTTCATGGTGTTCAGATGAGCAGTTTCTCCCTAGTTCCACTAGATTAAAAAACCGTTGCCATACCGTCAACTTGTTTTTAGAGTATCTGACCAGCAGGAAGGTGTCATAAATGGAATTGCGCGTCATGGCTGTGCATCCTCCGAGCTCGGTGGTCCGCCCGTCACGGTCGTGGTCGTACGTCAGGGTTCCGTTTCCCAGCATCACTGAGACGTACGGAAAGGTCCTCTGCAACAGAGGAGCCAACGGGAGTTAAAATCTCCCTGAGAGAGGAGCTCGTCTCACCCAGGGTCATCCGCAGGACCCCGGAGCGATGGCAGCCATGTTGTTGGGTTGTGTCTGAGCAGCAGGTCAGTTTCCAGTCCTGCAGAGACGCCGACTCACTTCCGGTCTCTGCTGGAGCTGCCTCACTCACAGAGAGCGCCGCTGAGCCCCAGCAGAGACGGGGAGACGTTACGCTGCAGCAGGTTAGCATGCTAACTAAGCTCCGCCTACACCTGTCTGCATGTTCAGCAAAACACATCTGAATCAGAGTGTCTTAAAAAGAATGAGAAGCAGAACAAAAACAAGACATGTGGGCTTATTTATTTTATTTTTATTTTTTAACAAATCTAAAAAGTGTGGAGTGCTCTGGTATTCAGCTCCCTCAATCAAAGCACTGCAGAAACACCTTTTGCTCTAGCTACAGTTTCTTCAGGTATTTTTACAGTTTCTCAACTGGACTTTGACTAGGCCATTCTAACATGAGTGCGTTTCCCTGGTGGAAAGTGAAGTCAAGACTTCAGCAACTTCTGGTTTGCTGTCAGAGTTCTGTTGTATTCCCTAGATCCATTTTCTGACCTACTGAGCAGATTTCCTGTTTTGTCTGAGGAAAAGCATCCCCACAGAATGATACTGCCACCACCCTGTTTTACACTGAGTTGATGTGCAGCATTAGTTTTCCAACACAGAAGCTCCAGCACAAAGGTTACATTTCGGTTTCCATCTCAGCTGGTTCAGTTTTCAGATGATGCACTGAACAGAGATCCACAAACAAGGAAACGTCTAATTATCATATTAGAGTTCAAAGTTGTGTTTCTGATCAGAATTATCCACTTTTTTTTCTTTTAGAATTCATTCTCATCATCCCAACCACTCTGTGACTTCAGCATGTCAGAGTTTGTGACTTTCAGTTCCAGTTTGAGCTCTGCAGCAGGAGCACCAGAACGGCTCCAAATCAGCCAAAGTCTGCACCAATTCCACCTGAGTGGGACTTTGAATAGGACATCATGCTGGAAACTCATCCCATGCGGGTGAATTCACATTACGCCTCCACAGGAAAGTAAAAAAAAAAAAAAGCCTCGATGGCTGCTGTTGCCACTGTTACCAACTGATACAACTGAAACCAATTAAATGAGTAATAAACCATTTATAATTAACAAAACACTGAATCCCAGAGCTACAAGAAATTATTGTCAACAACAACTATTCTGACTTGATCATTTAAACTGAAAACATCAGGCTGAGAACAGGGTTCAGAGAGATGTGGGAGGTTTTACTCACATCGTGGGTCTTATCTGTGTTTGGGTAAGTGTCCACAAATATTCCAAGTCCAACAAACTGGTTCATGTTGCCGAAAACAGGACCTGGAGACGTTGAGGCGGAGCAGAGAGCGTGGTGAGGGAGGAACACAGAAATTCAATTCAGTTCAGTTTATTTCTATAGAGCCAATTCAGAATAAATGTCCTCTTAAGGCAATTTGCAAAAAAAAAAAAAAAAAAAGCATTTTACTTCAAACAGATATACATTCTAGATGACCCCAGCTACAGCAGACTCATTAGTCAAAGTAGTTTCAAACTTTTCTATGCAAGGAAACCCAGCAGATCGCATGAAGTTATTGACCCACAGCATACACCGCTCCTGGACCAGCAGGGGGCGACAGTAGAGAGGAAAAACTCTCCTTTAACAGGAAAAAACATCCAGCAGAGGTAGGATAGATGTAGGATAGATGTAGCATTCAGGAGGACTAATGAGCTCCTCTGCCTTCATCCATTTAATTTCCTTTAATTTAATTTTCTTTTGGGATCAATAAAGTATTTTTGCATTAGGATTACATTTTCTTCATCCAGTCAGTTTTTGATGCCTTACAGCTTTGACTGTGTCTGCAAAGTACTGAGCATAAAAACATGAAATCAAAGGAGTGTCTTCAGTACTTATCTGTGTCATTGTTGCCAGCTTACCGTTCTGCATGCGATCTCTGGTTAGCCAGATGGCAAGTCCGTCTCCGTTTAGGTTTTTCTTCCCGATGCCATGGATTTTAAAGTGAACTCTAAGTTCCCAATCCCTCAAGACGAACGGCTGCACCGCAAAAAATGAAGAGCAACAGAGGAGAACATGACACTAATGTACACATCAAAACCGACACTGGGGAAGGTTTGCTACAGTGAAACTACATGTGTAGCAGCATATTGTGGTGGCATCGTTTGTGAGCAGCTGTGACAGAATGAAGCAGGAAGTGGTTGGGTAACATGGAAGCATGTGATGCAGCTGCAGACTTACGATCCGGCTCCACACCGCTCCCTGTCTGCTCTGCTGGTCTGGGGTCAGCCTCACATGGTCAGGGGTCACCATGGCCGTTCCCATCAGATCCCACTGGGAGGAGCTGGAGAAGCCCAGTCCTGCAGAAACAGGACAGGTCACCTTTCAACTGGAGCTGCACCCTTAATTCTCACTCTTTTTTTTATTTTTTTTAAGCATTATAATTATATCAAATATTTTTTAGAAGTGTGTACAGTAGGATATTTGAACGAGAACGGCAGTCCCAAGGTCATTATCTTTATATTATCACATCCCTAACAAATATAACAAATATCTGATTTTTACTAAACCCAAGTGAGTTCATCCTTCACTTTTCCCACAGTAAAGGTTACCTTAGAGATAAAAACAATTAAAATTAACTAAAAGAAATGTTATGTGATACAATTTATTTCTGTTATTAATAATGTGATAATATTATACATACTATGGCAGGAAAAAGGTAAACTAAAATAGAACAAAGTTTTGCGTTTTCAAAAATGTCTCACACACACCACTTATACACCTGACTGGTAAGAGAACAAAACACTAATTTAACAACAACAACAAAAAAAAACAATTTCAATAACATGTATAACAAAATAAAACATAAGTTAACTTTAATTTTAACACAGATCAACACAGTAACTGAACCACTAGGAATAATGAATATTTGTTACATTTTAACAATCCAAGCAAATCATGTTAAGGTAAATTACCTTCCTGTTGAAATTCATGCTTAAACACAAAGAAAGTTACAATAAAAATCCCTAAAAAAAAAAAAAAAAAAAAAAAAAAATCACGTTTTGTGTCATTTATAAATAAAAATAATTGTGGTCATTCTATCTGAGCTAAAACAACAGAAGTTGGTTCTGATTTCACTTCAAACACCAAGAAAAAAAGTGTGTCTTATATATCTTACTTCAACTGTAAATAACACTTTCCAAATGTATATATTTAATTATATGTTAGATTGCACTTTATTACAAAACTGTGCAGTCTGAATGTCAAGCACTTTCCAAACTGAGAGCACCTCATTGAAATTCAAGCATTTTCAACGATTTCAAGCTCTTGTATGGATCCCGATCACAAGTGCTTCTGACTCATACATTTACATATTTGCGTTATCATGTGCAAGTCTGAAAGCTGCCATCTGCACTCCAAATGCTTCAACAATCAGGGGGCCTCAAGTCCAGCATCCTAACTTCAAGCTGCAGAATAAAGGGCCTTTTGGCTGAATATTACAGGTCAGTTACCTGATGACCTCATTATGAAGACAGAACGTAATCACGTAGTGAGAGTACATTGAATTGTACAGTTTTCATTTCTTTTGGAGAATAGAAAAAAAATCTTCAGTATTTGACGATCAGAACCAATCGATGTGAAATTAGCTGACTCCGACAAGGAGTCAACTGATTAAATATTCAAACTGAAGACCAATGTTAACACCCTTTAAATGAAGCATCCAAAGCACCTATCAGTGAGCTCAACCTAAACCAAATCAAACTACATCCGCCTGTGGAGAATGTGAAAACTGCACTGACTTTACTGGTTTCCGTTTGGTTCCGTCTGCCGAGATTTAATACCAGCTCTGCCCTCAACAAGCGCTGCCATTTAGTTAGGAGAGCAAAGTTCCTCTTAGTTAATTATTATCCACTGCAGCTAATATGGCGAGTCGACAAGCTAGTTAACAAAGGAGCTCAACCCTGAGTTGTCGGGAGGATGTGCACTATTGTTGGTTCTTATTAATAAGTTTGAAGCGGTTTTAAGCTGTCAGCCACCGTGCTCGCTAGCGCTGCCAGCCTGACAGTAAACTTACCTCGATACGGTTTCACCAGAGAATACTCCCGCTTCAGAAAGTCCTCGGAAAACTCCTGCTGGTCTGCCAGCGACTGCTGCGTCAGAACACAAAAAGCCACCAGGACGCAGAGTAATTCACGGAGGAGATCTAACTGGAACACTGAAAACACTGAACTTCTTAATCGAGCCATGTTTAATTTGCTGACATTGGCTGCCATCTTTACACTCCCACTTTAAATAAATCACGTGATTCTATTCGCGCCTGCGCGGTGGTTGCTGGGACTCATTTTAAATAACAGGGCAATGCCGCCGCCATGTTGGTCAGGGTCTTTTAAAGCACTACTCTGTTTTCCAAATATTATCATGCCAATGAGTTATGGATATATATCCTAGATGTGTGTTTATAAAGTATTTTTTGTATTAAGTCCAACAGAAGACGTATTATTCTGAAATACAGAAAACAGCTAGGTTAGTGCCAGTGGCCCCCAAGAGGGGAAAAATCCTGGTTATCCAGAGAGTCACTCTTTAGTGAAAAAGTTTTTTTTTTCATTGTGTGGTGGCCAGGATGAAGTCTGCAAACACAAGTCTGAGTGTGGTACAGATGTTTGTGCATTGTCAGCACCTCTCACAGATCAATATGCAAGCAGAAGTAGGATTTTTTTCATTATGAACTATATGTAACAATGGTGTCTGGATTGTCAGTGGATTAATTTGGAGTCAGCTCCTTCCTGAGTGGGGTTCCTGACCCAGACTATCCTGAAGGGTCTTGTAAAGCAGTTGGTTCGATTAATGGACCAGACCTGCTATCGACATATGATAGGAAGTGCCAGATATCTGTCAGGATCCTGTGAGGAATTACAGTAATGGACTACAGGGTGGTACCATAGTAGCTCCTTGGAGACATACAAAAAGACAAAAGCTGGAATAAGAGAACAAACATGAGGTGTTTATGACCAATCTGGGACCTGGGGTCCTTAGCGCTTCCTGTCCATCTGTGTCTCCAGGGAATATAAGACTCTCTTGCACCAGGACTGCTGGAGAATTCCGGCTGAACCTTGAAACCTGAAACATCACTGTCTAGCACTTCTCCGGACACCCACACACCACCATGTGTGTATGGTATAATCCGCGCCAGAGACGGATACATGCCGCTCTGGGCTGAGTGGGGGGCAGAAACTGTGGCCCGGCTTACTGGCCAGATAGACGTGCAGGGCATTCTGGGCACAGTCGCCTCCTGCTGTGACAGACATCAACTGTAATCCATGTTTGCAAGGTCAAGAGATATTTTGATATCCGTTGGTCACCATGAGCTTTAGCGTTCATCTTTATTAAAACTGTCTACACCTGTTGCAGTGTAAACAATTGGGCGCGAATGTTTCCCAGGGGATGGGGGGTGGGTATCATTTCTTACTACCATGCAAGAAATGACACTCCATGGTGCCATGTGTCCCAAACAGGAAGGTAGTTTTAAGGGGGGCCTATTGTGTGTTTTCCAGGCACATAGTGCCATTGTGTAGCGCAATCAGGTAACTATGTTACCTTCAGTTGGCATAAAAATGCTGTATATTTCAAAGATATTTTACAATAAATTTGACTTTGCAATTTGACTCTGTGAAATTGGGCCTCTGTCTCTTTAAGAAGCTTCTGTTTTTTCTGACACTTTGGCTTCAGCAAGTCATCACAATAATGTTATTCCGTTATGCAGTTTACCACGGTTCATAGGAGCAATGGACTGAGATGTAGGTACTATGATGACCTTGTTTTCTAATTGCTGCTGCTGCCATAAGGAGCTGAGTGAGGAAGGAATAAAAACCTGATTTAAAGGCCGCAGCTGCGAAGAGAAGCTTTGTGGAATGAGAAAGAGCAAGCGTTTAGGAATGGATTCCTCGGGAGATTCAAGGATTACTTAAACATGCATGAAAGAATCAAAACAACCAGGTTTTCTTGAGGGAACTATATTATGACATAAAGCTACGTCATGTTAGCTTTACCCCCATTTACAATCTTATCAGGGTAAATGTTGCATATGACACTGTGATCCTTAACTGGATTTTAATAAATGCCCTGCAATGTGAATTGTCCACGCTGACCCCGCCTCTCACCCGTTGACCCCTGGAGATAGACACCAGCAGCCCTCACAACCCTGCTAGAGATAAGGGTGTAAGATAATGGATGGGTGGATTTTAATAAATGTAAACTTTTGAATGTGAATGTAATAAAAAGAATTATCTCGTTACTTTGACATTTTCAAGTAGAAACACAGTTCATCCAGGTGTTCGCTGTGTTCTCTGGTCCTGGGGATTCAGCCAGTCAGCACAAAGGAAAATGAATGGCAGTCCTGGATTGGATGCTTAGCAGCCAATAGCGTGTCAAGTAGCTTTGCACTTTGGTATTTCAGCTTCCCAAGCTTCATTTTTTTTAAATATCTCACATATGGTCTACAAAAAAAAAAAAACTGTGAACAGGCAAATGTTTCGCAATCGAGTTCTTCAGAAAAATTCACAAATGTGGAGGTCCACTGTAATTTATGCTAACAGAGGGCAAAGGTTGACCTTATTTTAATGACACACAGTGATAAAAAAAGAAATACTTTCTTTACACACAGCATATGGAAATATCGGACTTATACATCTTAAAGGGCTCTCTAAACTAATTCATTTTTATGAAATGTTGAGGATATCAAATATCAAACTTTTAGTCTTGTTTTATGTTCTGTTCAGCTTTTTAAAATGTGAACTGACAGTTTTAAATCATTTGAAAGGTAGAGGCTGTCAGAAGCATTCATATCACCGTTTATGAGATAAACCTGACAGTGTGGGTTGACGAGCTAAATCCAACATGGCGCTGACTGCCCCTATCCTCCATCACCACACACACACACACACACACCGCTGCTGGGTGAGACAGTGAACGATTAAATAATGAGGAGACCTTAGTGCTTCCTCTGGCGGGACCGGCTGCTGTTAATGAACAACCACTTCTAGCCGACAATAAGTGTCTCCTTAAGCAGTGTGGACATTAGCAGCAGGAAAACACCTTTGGACATAAATATTCACACTATTCAAATCAACGGACCTGAGGGAATATCGTCACATCAGTCAGTGGAGCTGAAATACAGTCGTAGCTCGTTTCAGACGCACTCAGGGTCTCTTTATACCCCCCACCTCCTTACAGTTTGTGCTGACATGAAAGAAAGCAGATCTTCCCTAGTGAAACTCTTCTTCTAGCCTGCTGTTAACTGGACAAATTTCCTGAAATTTTCCTACCAATATGAGTGGCTGGCTGGCTGGATGTAGGAGGTGATATTTCTGGGACATACTTTGTGAAAAATACAACAAAATCTCCTAATTTTTATATACAGTTAGTGTCTTGTTTGTGTCAGTTTCAGCTTTTTTTTTTTTTTTTTCTTTTTTTTTTTTTTTTGCTAAACTTCCTGTTTCTGAAAAGTTTATCAGAGAGGAAGGAACAGTCAGCATCATGTCACAGATGCAGAGTGCTGGAACCCGAATGAACATTGAGATGCAGAGTTTGCTTCTCTGTTGCTACTCCAGAAAATTAGCAACAGTGTGCCAGCATCTCTTAATTATCCTGAAAGTGTTGAGTTTACAGTGTTGAGCCTCTGAAAGCTCAAACAAAAGACAGGTGGATGAGTTGTTAGGAGGACTAAGAGCTCTCCATCACTTCAAACAGCTTGTTTTAAAGGCATTCAGTAGATTGTCTGCAGAAATGCCCTCCACACCATCTTTAACTGTTATTTCCAGGCTATTAGCTGAGCAAACAGTCTGTTAGTCCAACACACTACATATTTTATCCCTCTGCAGGTTAAATAGTAAGCAAAATAACCTTTTACTGCAAAACTTTCAGAAGTAGTAAGAAATACCCAGATATTATTTCACCACTGATTGATTATTCCTCCAGGAAGTTAAAAAAAAAAAATCCATCAAGGATCCACCAGAGAGATCCAAGAATGTGTGAGCTTACTTTGCAATAATCTAAAAATCTTAACAAACATAATGGAAACAAAAATACAAACACTTACAACGACATAGAATCCAGACACAACCTATCACAATCCAATAGGATTTAATACAGGGGCGTCCATTTGCGGCACCAGATTTAGTGTGACCCCTGAATGAAACCAGTTTGTCTCACCAAATCAGTTTGGACAAAACTCTTAAAAAAGTTTTCAAATAAAGAGAGACCGAAGTCATGTTTTTATTGCTGAGAAAAGATTTTCAGTTTCAGTCAGGCCCAAAACAATGTAGTAGTGGCTGCCTTTCTTTCAGCAGAGAAACGTTTTTGAAGTTTTGAATGATTCACACATTCCTTTCCTACAAAAGAAAAAAAAATCTGACTATTTTCTTTGTGGAATTAAAATTCATGCTTAGTTGTTGTTGAGCAGAGAAAAAATTATCAGTAGAACATTTGGTGTTTTAGTTAAAAGGAAAAACATTGAGTATCCTTGAGTTGTTGCTGAGTTTTGCCCACATAACAAAAAGTTTGAACTCCCCTGCTTTAACAGATCAGTCTGCATGACTGCTTGATTGAGTTTATACACCTGTGGTGATGAAAGGGATTAGACCAGTGGGTCTTAACCTGGGTTCGATCGAACCCCAGGGGTTCAATGAGTCGGTCTCAGGGGTTCGGCGGAGCCTCTGCCGCGGAGGTAAAGACACACTTGTGTAAAGTCGTGATGACGCCCCGCTTTGCCATCACTTGCTGCAGAGGATCACGTTACATTGCTTGGCCAATCAGAGCTGCGGAGGAGCACTGATTGAAGGAGATGCACTCTCAGCATGTACTTCTAAATCTGCTCCTTAGTCGCATCTTTTCGGGGTTGATACTGCCTCTAGTGGTGTGGGGGTGGTAACATAACTAATATAATTACATTACTAAATCAGAATACCGCAAAGTCTTTATTATTTATTATAAATTTTTCATTCTCTTAAGAATGTAGAGCTAATTAAATGATCTAAACAAGACCTTAAAGTGGTTCCAGTTTCTCTCGATGGCCAACCTGTTGAAACTGTGGCAAATTTGGGTCGTTCCTGGACAGTCAGCTTAACTTTGCTGAAAACACTGACTATATTTTGAAGAACTGTTCTCAGAGACTCTACCTTTTAAGAAGACTTAGTGATCATGGGGTGACCCAACTAGACTCTAGTTGGGTCACCCCTATGTCTTGAATTTGGGGGGAGGGGGCATCACCTTTATTTATCACTACAGAAGGGTTCAGTGCGCATATGAAACTGGTGGGTTCGGTACCTCAAAAAAGGTTAAGAACCACTGGATTAGACCAACTGGATTCAGTGATTTGAAATGTACAGACCCACTTAATAAATTAGAATATTGTTTTGGTAAATTTAATCTGACAAACAAATCAGAACTAATGTATCAATAGATTACATATGGATTGGCTAGACTGAGTAACAGTAGGCAGCAATTTCAAACTTACAAAGATCTTCTTATGACTCTTATGATGAAAATTTGTGTTTTTTGGACTGTCTTATTTTATTTTATTTTATTTTTTCACTTTATTGAACAAAAATGTACAAAACCAACAGCAGTAACAAACATCAAAAGCCATGAGAAAATATATTTAAATGGTCAGTTTTGAAACAATCGTAGGATAAATTTAAGCAAGACTTATTTTGTATTTTTAGAAAAAATATATATTTTTAGAAAAAATACAAAGTAAATAACTAGGGAAATAAGGAAAGAAGGAAAAAACATAAACACAATAAATTACTAAATAAAAAACAAAAAAACTAATAAAAGAGATGTAGCCAAAGGTTTCTGGAAAAAAAATATTTGTTGTAACTAGAAACATATTGCTCTTTTCATTATTAATCAGTTAATCAATGCATGCATGAATGTTAGTATTGACAGAATAATATTAGGTATCAAGTTTGCAAACTTTCATTTGTGAATGCAAGATTTTGCATGTTTAATGATAAAATGAAGCATGTGTTCAAAATGACAGTTTTCAGAGTCACTTTAATAGCAGATAACATTCTTGAGTTTTAACATCCATACAATATTTATCCAATGGAAAAAGTGAGATTTAAGGTCATTCCTAAATATTCTGTTTTTTGGACACAAACAGCTGCTTTGCGGCACTGACCAGTTTACATTACTGTGTCTTTACCATTGTTTTAGTTATCATAATATTGGCCTTGTCATCATGAGACAAGATTAACCCATTTCATGAGGCATTTTTAGTATAAAAAAAAAGTTTTCAAGACATGTGTGCTGATCACTTTCAGCAGCAGCGGCTTGCAGAGAGCTAAATGTTCGAAACACATAAAGCAACAGCGACTCTCCTGAGGGAGCATCACTTTTACAGTTAAAGCTCTCTTTAACAACCAGCCTTCAATCTGTCTCTCCTCTCAATAAGCTAATCGGTCTAATGTGTCTAAATTGATTTCTGGGAGCCTTCAGCCTCGTCCTTCCTCCTGTCTCTTCCTCTTTCTTTGCATCTGATTTACAGTCCAGATTAGACGTTTTTCACCCAAGCTTTGGTTTAGTGTTAGGTTTGCTGTGCAGGCAGACTTCACCCAGACACCTGATCTAAATAATAAAAAAAAGTGTAGCTTTGCGATTTACAGGCATATAAAGTAGCAATCTTTATTTATTGGAAATGTGGGAACGCATCTGCAAGCTGCTGATGTAACAGAGTGCACTCTTTAATTAAGGTTTGTGTCGTCACCAAGTCAGATTTCTACGACCATCAGGGTTACTGTGGAGAAAAGATATAGAAGAAGAGTAAATTAATAAATACCAGAAATTTCTAGATTTATTCTACATATTTAGAAGAAGAAAAATATGTTTAAAAGTCATAAATTTGCAAAAAAAGAAATCCACGATTAAAGGCAGAAAATTACTATCTTAAAAATAAGATATTTTCTGGCATTAAAAAGTTACAAACTTGGAAAGCAAAACATTTTTTGAGATGTTTAGTCATTTTATTATAAAGTCAAAGTAAATTTTCATTTTCATGTTAAAAACAAATAAAGAGCTGATATTTAAAGGGTATATGTGCCATTTTTTAATTGTCATGTCATGGATATTTTTACTCATGTATTTTCTTATACCCAGGGTGATTCTGTTAAATCACTATGTAAACTCACTTGCCAGTTTATTAGGTACACTTTGCTAACATGACATCAAGTTGCCTTCAGTTGAACTACCTGCAGAGTCTTTATATCACCTCAAAACCATAAAATATGTATAGAAGAACATCCTGGACTCTTTCAGATACAAAGCTGTATAGACAGAAATGTGTCAGATACAAATATGCAAATAAATTTACTTTTAAATAAAATAAACATTTTCAGTTTGCTTTGTTTCAAGTAGTTCTTTCTTTGACCTTTGAGCTCACTGTTCCCTTTGCAGTTTGACTGACTGGTTTTGAAGCATACAGCATAAATTATCACCCAGTTCTGAGTTGATTAATACATATAGTCATATAGAACCCTACCTTACTTTAAACATATCGTCAGCTTCCTCCCTGACTGGGTTTCTCGGTCTCCATGACGATGCTTGTTCTCAATTTATGAAATGACTTGTGATGACTCTGTGTTTGTCCATCACATTAAGTAAAAAAACAAAAATCAATAAAATATCAAAGTTTGCGGATGTAATCTGTCAAGATTGTAACCTTCCTAAAAAGTCATTTTTACCAAAAAATGGCAAAAATGACTTAGTCATTATTATAGGGAAGTGACAACATGAGAGCTTGAGTTTCTAACGGGCAGCACAAAAGTCGTAACCTGCCCATTGCTGCTTGATTCTCATCTCTCTTCACAGCACAGACTGGTCTTTCTCCTATTGACTTGGATTCCTCTAGTATAATTTCTACCAGAACAGAATAACTTGCAAACAATGATTTTCTACGCTGTAGTTGCAGCGATGGCAGCGGAGGAAGTGAACGAAGCTGTTCAGTCTGTGTTGGTTACGCTTCCAAATACTGAATCAAAACTAACAGGCTTCTGGTTTGGGTCAGCACTTCTCTGTTCAAAGTGCTGGATGGTTGTTTACAGTGCAAACAATTTCTGTAAAGCTTCATAGCCTCCAACTGATACATTACATACCTTGTGGACAAACGTTTCAAACCTCAACAGAGGCCACGCCTCCAAGAAGCAATCATTTCTCAGAGGGTTCAGATTCTCTGGACAAAGTAAAGCATAGAACGGAAGGGTTGTTTTTTTACTAGACTGCAAAAACTGTGTTGATGATAGTTAATCTTGGTTAACTATCATCAAAAATTTAAAATTAAAAGAGAAGTCTTTGAATCAGATGATTTTTTACCAATAATCTACCTGGACATTAAAGCTATTGCTGCCTGGTAGAAGTTTTCACCCAGCTCAGGTGCCAACGTCCTGTGAAAGGAATTTCCCTTCCCACCACATCGACTTCCCTCTGAACGCCCTGCCGTGTGAAGCTTTGACCGGGGAGCGTGTTACTGGCCGCCGACCCAGAGGATATCTGCAGGTTTATCCTCGGGGAAAGCCTGTGGGCCAAACCCACAAATAACAGCAAGGCGTTTTGTTTACCAGGAGTCTCCAGCCTGCCTCAGATTACTGCCTGGCGCTTTGAAGATGGCCGACGGTCAGGCAGGAATTCCCCCCCTGCTTCCCTGCCAGAAAAAGACTGAGTCATCACCTGCTTTACCACCAGCTGCATATCTTTAATGATATCTGGAAAAAAAAAAATAGGTATGCTGATTTAGAAACCAGATAAAAGAGACATCAAAGATCTATGACAAAAGTTTCACAGTGAGGCGATTCCTAATTTCACAGTGATGTTAGCAGAGTAACAAGTTTTAGCTGACTTTAGATAAAGGACGGTTCCTCTTCTCGTCTTTGTGCCATCAAAGGCAGGAGGCTCAGTTTTAGGGTTTTTTTACTGCACAGTTAATAAGATGAACAAAACTGATTATTATGTCTAATACCAATGCTTTACAGTCAAGGGTGCAAAAAGGAGGACACTTGTAGATGTTGATATCTGGCTCCTATATCAACATCTACAAGTGTCCTCTTGACTGAAGTATAAAGATTCAAAACGTCCAAGCTACTTAAAACATGGATTCTGAACTGTCTCAGAGCCAAATTCATCCAGCATCTCCTGCTCTGTGTTGCCGTACCAGGAGACCAGAATAACCGAGTCCGAGTCCATCAGCACAACTTCACTTTCCAGACTATTTTCTCAGATTTAAATCAAGTTAGTGAACCAGGTGCTGTGCAGAGTAGGTAGCACAGCTGCCTAGCAACAAGAATATCCTGGGTGGGTAGTTAGGTAGGCAGGTAGGTTGGTTTTATTAGTCCAGCTCCTCGCATATAAGAACAATCAATATTAACAAAAAAATTAAGAGTATATAAAAAGACTCCTAACTTTTTAAAATTATTAATCTTAATTATTCCCAGTCGGCCATTTTGAAGTCTGACATCCTCATCAGACGTCACTTAAGTTTCTCCACTGGATGGAATAAACAGAGAGATGGTAAAAATGATGCTGTATAAAAATGCACGATGTTCTCTTAATGACTTTTGTTCATGATTCTGAACCATTCTCCTCTTCTGATAACAATGACCTTTCACCTGTAAGGTAGATAGCACATTGACCCTTTGGTTCAATAATGTTTATAAAGTCAACAAAGAGGTTATATGTCATAAAGTCTTAAAGTCTGAGTTTTGCTACTGAGATTTAATTGATTTTCATTAAAAGTCTTACTTAATATTATGAAGTTAGTTTATTTTTCATAAACCCAATTATTTTAATTCATTACTAAATTACAAATAAAAATCTATCACAAGCTGTATGAAGTTGCAGTTAGAACCACTGCCTCGTACTAAAGAGCTCCTGGGTTTAAATCCCAGCTAGAACATTTCTTTGTGGATCCAAAATATCAATAATATTGATACAAATCTGCTGTCAATATTGGATCAATAAGACTTATATTTTAGCTCCAGATCCCCTCTTGAAATGTAGCTTTATTTTCATATTGCATTTCTCAAATCTGCCTCATACACAGCAAATTTGGAAGTGTTCCATCAACTCCTACAGAGTTAAATTCAACATGTTGAAAGTCTCTATATTGGTCCACTC
>NW_015117542.1:0-16663 GCF_001443285.1 Poecilia latipinna
AGATCTTTCCAACATATAATTTTACTTGACAGTCTTTCCCCTGGCTACAGGAACTTTTAAAGCATTACTCACTTTAGAGTTGGTGCCGAGACAGTGTGTGGGAGAGAAATGAAAGACAACGATGTGCTGGGGGAGAGGGGACTTGCATGGACTGGAATCTATTTTTCCACAGCACTCAGGCAAACTTACCCAAAATGTACGGAGCATATATTAAAATTACACACAAAGTGATACGATTTAAAAAATCCCCTGCTGACAGGCTTGTGAACAAACATTTGTTTTCATCTCTCATCGTTTAAAGCTGCCCTTTGTGAGTTCAACTGTTTTGATTCAAACAAAGTAAATCTCTGCACTCCCTCCTTCAATGTCACTCAAAAAGTGTTGGGGTTTCTTTAATTTTGAACTTCTTACCAGTAATCCTAGATTTATTGCCTTGAGGAGGCAGATTACTCTGAAAAGATGTTATTCTTGCAAACAGTTGTGTTTTCAACCACAGCAAATAAACACCACTTGCCCCAGAGACGTCAATCTCAACCCGTCTCTCCAATGTCAGGTGTCTTCCGACTTGAAATGTCTCAAGAACTACTGGAGGATTTGCCAGCTGTCATTAAATTCGGTTTGGTCCCAAGTGGATAAACTGACTGCAGCCATTTTATCTACTGCCACTCTCAGATCCATCAATGATCATTGTCTTCCACTTATCTAAGGTTGGGTCGAGGTGGTAACAGTTTGAGAAGGGGCATCCAGAAATCCCTGTCACTACCTCATTCTGAGATGTCATGGCTTTTCTGGGACAGAAGGCACATGTAGTCCCTAGAGTGAGGTTAGTTTTCTTTTACGTCTCTTTACCCACTAGGAAGTTAACCTAAAAAAAAAAGGGGGATTGCTCGCAAAATGGCCACCTCAACAAGTAATATTGCAAGATCTCAAACGACTTGATCTTGTTTCACCCCCAATCTTTTAGTAATTGCCAATAGTGCCTTCCAAGTGTGAGCCAGACCCTCTCCACTCCCATCCAGAGTGCCAGTGAATAACACAGGCACACTGACTATGTATTGCCCAATGTAGTTCTTATCTACATTGGATCCCTGCCTTTTCACAGTTTTTTGCAGAGTCACCTATTCCACAAATAGGTGGAATGCTATTTGTGTGTAATGTCACACATTTGCAGATAATTTGCATAACTGCTGAAATATCTAGGCGCAATGCCACTTGACATGCTGTCGGGTGGCGTTTAGCTTGGCTGTATCCCCAATAGCAACATGTTCCAACATGATTTCAAGTGTGTGAATTAATGCATATTAAGGTAAGTATTATTTGGTGTCATTACTAGAGGCAGGTATAAGTTTAACTCGAGCATTTTTGGATTCTTAGATATTTGAGATTTTTAATATCAGGGGTTCACTATATACTCTGACTGTTAATTATATACAGATTTTTCTTCCTGTAAATAACTTTTCTATTTTAACTTCTAGTAGGTTCCTCATTCAACCACACGCTTAAAAACCAAATCAAAAGGGTATCAAGAACAGTTCATATTTAAAATCAACTAATTGATGCTTTGTTTTTCTCAAATTGATCAAAAATTTTAATTGTAATTTTAACACTGATAATTACATTTTTGTTCCATAATTGAACAGTTAATTTGAATACAATTAACATATAAATTAATCTAAGAGAGAGAGAGAATTTATTTTTGAAATTAGATAAATTCATACAATATAGATCTTATGTATTCAAATATTCTAAGAAACTGAATGTTAGGCTCCATCGTGTCATATGGAATCAATTTGTCTGAAACACAGCCTCTAAGGTCAGCCCTTAGGGTATGCATTCAAACGTTTTCCCAATTGAGAACCATAAGAGCCAGCCCCTGTAAGGCTGAGGTCACCCACAGGCATAACACACGCTACATACATTGAAATATTTTACAACTGCAGGACAAACGGTCATGAAATTTTTAGCAGTCGTTCCCTAAGGATGAATCCTGATCAATGAACTGGTGATCCACTGACCTTTTATACTGGTAAATATTTTACCACATGAACATCACTTTATGCTGTCAGGCTGCTGGCACGGAAGAGTGCAAGTCTCCACTTAAGAGCAGAGCTGCAACATAGCACCCCCTTGATAATGCATCTCATCAGGAGAATTAGTGAAATGTGTGTTGACGTCTGGTGTAGACTCTCAGGCTTTGTAACGTTCCCTCTTTGGGGCATCATACCATGCACAAAGTACATTATCAGTCTACCCTCCCCTTTAGAGAGCACGGCTCTATCACCCTCTTGACAAGTGCTGCCATCCCTCATTTGGACACCAGTGTTATCCAATTGGCAGAGCTCACATTACTGAGCTGCCTCTCCCTTCTCTGGCTTGCTTGATGGTTGCCCGCTGACGCTGCACAATAGCAACTTTCTCCGGGCCGCTGGGCAAGGGAGGAATTTAGTTGGAGTCCCATTGAATCGGGATAATTCCAAACCAACCAGGACCACTCCAAACGACTGTGTTCATTGTGCTGTATTAATCTCCAGGTGAACTGATGCTGAACTCTTTATCAGCAAAGCAAGGGTGTATAATTACTTGCCAAACAGACCGGGAAGAAAAGAGAAGGCAGGGCCATTCCACCTCCCTTTTCTACCGCCGTGCCTCTAAACAAATATTCTGCTGCCGTTTGCCAAACACTTTGTTTTTTCTGGTTGTGCAAAAAGAAGCCTCAATTTGTCAGAGTTGGGATAAAAGCACTATGAAGTAATTAATTCTATTCTAATCATCACACTAATAGCAGCTACAAAGGGAAAGAAACTGCATCAGTTGCTACTGCATGCACATCCCCTTGTTTTTTTGTTTTTTTTTGTTTCAGATCAAAGAAAGTTGAATATAAAAACACAATGGAAGAAAACAAGAACCGGCCAGACAATAAAATGTAATTGTTTCAAGAACAATGCTCATGAAGTCAAACATGAGTGGCAATGGAACCCATGTGGACTAAGAATGGACTTTGACACTCCAAGCTAATCAGATGTAGATTGATGATGTTAATGGAGATACATCATCATGCATCCACAGTTTGAAGCTATGAATGCAACTACTCACAAAACACCAAATTAATGACCAAATATCTATTTTGCCTCATCATTATAAGGTAATTTGCTCAGTTCTTTGAGTAAAACGGTCAAAATTTCAAACAAAATGTGTAAAACCAAAAGCTAAATGTGACTCACTTATGGTGGCAAAACATTATGGAAAACCTAAATCGGACATTCACGGATACACTTAAGGTCACGCGCTTCAAAATGTGCTTTTATGGTTCGCTGCCATGCTTAGTGTGGTTCCTAAAAGCCTTCTGTGTGGAATGAAGGGAGGGTGAAGTGGAGGAGGTTCGAAGAGTTCTGTGGTAACCTAAATAATTACACGCCCTGTTCTCCCAGAGTGATTAATTATATCTGCGGAAAGGGATTTCTTATTTTAGAGCCCTCCACAGACAAGTGCTGGTGGTGAAAAAGACAAGAAGAAGAAGGGAGACAAGAAAAAAAAGGCAAAATACAAGGAGGTCCCTTTCTTACCTTCCCTGACAGATTTGGGCTGTTTGTAAGACTTGCAAAGTAATATCTTTTTCTCTCTGGTCAGCTTGCAAGAGCAGCACTGAAAACATGATGGATTTAAAGAGGATCAGTGTTTTACAGTGGGTATAATTAGCTGCTTTTGAGGATCTTGACAGGATACTGGGAAAAAAAATTATAGCCTTCCATATAGCATTTGGGAAGGATTAGTATTTCTCATGCCCATTAGGTCGCATAAATTCTTCATTTCCCTTATCTGTATTCAGCTGAGTAGCCTTCCCCAAAGGTTTTGCGAACATACATGCTGCCTTTTTCTGCCTGGAAGGGTATTCCCCTTTGGATGACTGCATGCGGTCCGATTTGCCACATTGGGGACCTGGATTTAAATTTGTCAGGATGCGGCTTAGCATAGACTTGGGATGCAGTGGGTCACACCGCGATGAGATGACTGGTGGAAATCTCATCAAGCTCCGACATCAATAGCCAATAGCATTGAAAAGCACATTTTAGGCTACAAGTATCATGAACAGCCAATACAATCAGTAGTGTTTAGAAGCTAAAGACATCACTGTTGTGCCAAAAATGACTAAAATATCAGGAGGGGTTTGAAATGTCCAAATGATTGTGTGATTTTAAATATTTTGCAGTCTTGCAAGGTGTTTAAAACGTTAAAGATTTTGTCAATCCAACCACAAATCTATAGACAAAATTAGTATTCATGTTTGTGTTTTTAGCAAACTATCTGAAGACATTTAAAATGATCAAGGCCTGTCCATCCACTTGAAAAAGGAGGAAGACCCTGGAGATGATTAATCAGAAAAGCAGCCAAGAATACATTTTTAATACATTGAACTTTAGCTTTGCACCAACATTGCAAATGAGAGTTGTTTAGGCAAGTGAGTGCAGGTAACAGATCAGTGGCACCAGGTATTTCTCTCTCCCCACCGCCTCTACGAACCAAAGCATAGTGAGGGCAAATTTAGCACTATGTCTGCACAGCTCCACTTAAAGGGTTATAGTCTCTGAAGTGCTTTTGACCTTTCCATGGATGTAGGAGCTCCGACGACACAGTTAACCTGTTCATTAGGCAGTGACTGTCAATGATTGTATCATTTTCCCACCCTTCACAAATTAGTCCCATCAACCATTGCTTATGCCAAACGGTCTCCACGTTGAAAAAACACTTTGGCTCAAACATGGCTTACTTAACTCTTCTCTGCAGTTAAGGGGCGAAAGGGCTGATCATGCTCCGTATGCAGCAAAACGAGAGGCCGTTTTCTACGTTAGGGGATCAGAGAAATGGAAAATGCAAAGCCCCGTCCTTTTTATTCAGCTGGAGCCGAAACAAAGTAGATCTTCAACAGAAATCTTCTTGACTCTGCAATAAGTAATAAAATTATCATCTTTGAGTTGCTTCCTTCTCGATCTAATGCTTTTGCCTGCGAGCAAAACCCAATACTACTAAATAATGTCGTTACAGAGAAGTTGTTCAAATGGGCGATAATTCGGACTCTGTCGCTTTTGTTCTCTGAGTAATTCAACTGAATCGAGAACTTTCAGCAGAGGCGAGATGGTTCTGCGATGTGAACGTTAAAAATAAACTCATTCAACTATCATTTTACTTAGATCTCACTTGCAGAGTGGTGGGTTGTTTGGCGACTTCACCCGAAAACAACAACCCCTTGGCATGTTGTGTAGGATAATTGTTTGCCACTTACTTCTCACTCAGTCCACACTTTCAAACAAATGAAAAGTGCTTTTAATTATCTTCTTCTATTGGCCATGGCCAAGAAAGCTCCATCTGCCTTTTTTTTCCACCACAAGAATAAGGGTATGTGAAGATCCAAAGTTGAATTAGAGCTTGCAACGCAAACTGCCAAGAATCTCAGGGCCTTACTTAGAAAAAGCTCTCAGGTTTAAGTTGTCCACTGGCGAAACGTGGGAAAGCAAGATGTTGCAAGAAACAGAAAATGTACAATGTCAACTTTTAACATGCTTTTTTCTTGGAAATGAATACACTCAGTGGCCGCTTTATTGGATACACCTGTGCTGTTAATGCAAATATTGAGCCGGCAAAATCCACATCAACTCCGTCCTGGTTAAATATAGGAGCACTCAGAACAGCTTAAGCCCATAATGGAGCTATCAGTAAATTGCTAATAATTAACAGATAACGTTTTATTCTTTACCGCTTGTTTATTGATCTATTTTAATTGCTATTAATAGCCTGTCACTTGCACAGCTAACATAATACAATGTAGTCATGTACAAGCTCTGGGAGATAAATGTGGCTTAGTTTGTTATGAATTTGACAAGCATGAATGTTATTAGATGTTTTTAGTCATTGTTACATTTACAAGGATTGCAATATGCAATATTTACAATATGCAGAAGGAGAGAGAAATCATTTTATCCCCAGTTAAAGTTTACAGTATCCAATAATAAAAAAATGAAATAAACTATAACTACAAAAAATAAATAAGAAAATATTGATGGCAAGAATTTTGATTACATTTTTGCTGAAGTTAAAATTATGTTTTTGATCAATTTGAAGCCAATATTCATTAGAAAAATTGCTCACATTGTTAATATTCCCGCTACTATGTAGTCATAGTGTTGTAGATGTTTAGCATTTAAATTAAACTAGATTTCTTAAGAATAATTATTTTACTCTAAATGCCATGTTAGATATTTTTAAAAAATTAAATTTTCTGAAAACGTTTTTCATTACACTTCTATGTCCTTATCATAAATCCTGAATTAATATATTGCCAAATAGTCAACATTAAAAGCTATTGAGTAAATGAATGAAACTGAGATCTTCTCTTAGGTTTGCCGTTTCAGAAATACCGGGGCATAATCGTATTTCTGGAATCTATTTTGTCATGAAAAAAACCAAATAGATTCCAAGAAAATATGGAGGCTATTATTTATTTTAATATAGGTGCTTTGGTGCTCAGACTGGATTCTCAACTGCTGGAAGTGATAGACAATTTATCTAGAAGGAAAGTGAAGGCAGAATTACATTAGACAGTCTCAAAGACATTCTCAATCCCTTTTTAGAACAAAAGGTGATGGAGTCCAAGTAAAAACGAAAAGGATTGAGATGGAATGTGGAAAGAAGACAGACATAAAGGAGGCTTAAGGCTTGGCTATAGGGCACTTAACAGATAACGCCTGATATGCACCTTTCATTGAAATTAAGCTTAAACAGCCAGGAGTTTAGAAGAACAGCTTCACTAGATGGATTTTAAAGAACTATTAAGATGCTTGGATCTTTTAAGGGTTTTGGGCTAAACTGCAAAATTAAACCGAACACTCTTATTTGAATTCTTTTTTAATAATATTGCTTTTTTAATAATATTGCTCTTTTTAGGAGCAGATTAGTAATTTTTATGAATAAAGCCAGAGTTTTACAAAACAAAAAACTCACTGTGCAATATGGACAAAATGATTAAATAAAAAAAAAACAGCTCATTAAGTTAATATTGTTATTTATACATGAATTTGTAATTTTAATGCACAGTCAAAAAATAAAAGAAAAATTTGACTAATCACTAAATCTATTAGTTTTAAAGGGCTTCCTGCACAGCTAACTACAGTAAGCTGGTATTAGATGGTGTATTAGAAGGACTACATGCTCTTAAATATGTGTTTCTGAAGCAAAGTTATAAGATTGTTCTTTCAGCCTGCTGTCAGGAAGCACAGAGCAACATATGTGGGAAGATAACAGCTTTGTCTTTTTGAGATAATGTGAAATATTGTATACATGAGCTAATTATAATGGTGTTTGAAAAGGAAAGTCGTCTGAGCACCTGCTGAGATGAGTCCAACTGAATTTTTCAATTTTACGTTTTACCAAAACAAGCTTAGAAAATGTGCCTACTTGTCTGCTGCAAGGCAGAACGGTCACTAATCTAAAAGCTTCAAGGTTTTTTGTCCTCCGAGGAGCTTGTATGTTCTGACTGTGCATGCATATTGATGCACAAAGCCTTTATGTGAAAACGGCTAACTAAGTTTAACATTTTGACCAGAACCATTGTCTCAAAGAAAAACTCTTCAGGCATCTGTGCCTGAAGAGTTCCTTAAAGAATCTGGAAAGGATTTCTGTCAGGTTATTTGACGGGTCACTAAAGCAAATGATGAAGCCATCTTGTGTGACACATCATCTCTATATATGGCCCAAGAATGCCCAAAGCCATGGGATAGTGCTTCGAGGTTTCTACTGGAATCCAACTGCAGCCGAGTATGATCAATCTAAGGAAAAGAAATGAAAGTAAGAGCACTCTGAAAACAACTGCAAAATAAAAGTGTAATATTTTATCACAACCCACTTAAAATCCACATCCCATCACAAACATATTTGATTTAAAATGCATGGATTTACTACAAAAACCAATATCAACATAAATATGCATCCAGAAATAAGTCATTGTTCTTCAGTTTTTCCAGATTTTATGTTACAGTAATATTATAAATTGTATTAAATTAATCTCATTTCTCAAAATTCTTCTATAAAATGCCCAATTCAGGGAATGTGGCAAAATGTTTGAGATTTTTGCTGATGTAACAGAAACAGAAAACCAAGAAATCACATTTACATAAGTATTAATGGCTCAGTATTGAGTCTGTCTGTGGTAAATTCTGTTAATTGGAGTCGATTTGGAAAGAAACACATCTGTCTATTTAAGGCCCCACAGTGGACAGTGAAGGTCAGAGGTCAAACACAAAGTATGAAATCAAAGGAAATATCTGTAGACCTCCAAAACAGGGTTGCAAAGAAGAATGGCTTAAACTGCTTAAAGAAAGGTGAGATAAGCTGATGGTATCATATTCAAAAATATTTAAGTCTGTAATTGCCTCTAAAGATGGATCAACAATACTGAACACTTTTGAAAATTTGATTTCATGGTTTTTCACGTTTTAATCATTTAGAAAAAATCGTATGCATCTTTATTCCACATCATCTTAATGAGGTATTTCTGTGTAGAATTTTAAGAGATTCATTTATTATTTGGAATAAAGTTGCAACATAAAACGTGGAAAAAGTAAAGTGCTGTAAGTACTTTCCGGATGCACTGCAGACGCGGTGAAACAAGAACCCAAGGCTATCCAAGGATGATGTTGCATTAAGGACACAGGCCTGGAGGCAAAAACTTTTGCCAAATGGCTTCCCGCTGTCAGGATAGTGAGAAGGAATTGGATTGCAGGAGTATCTCAATTTTAAGATTTAACAAGTACTGCTGAACAAACGTTAAGGGAAAATTACCCGGCTGCAAAACAACAACCGTTTACGACTTTCAACGTCTCCTTTGATTTAACAAGATTATTTAAAGCAGTTAGAAAACAGGCAGGTAAGACCAGGCAGCATTTTCCGTTATGCACTGGCACCTTCCTGATTGGGTAATCAACGTGGTGAGAAGGTGAAACGACCCCCTCAAAATAAACTGATGAATCCTAGGTTTGGAGGATTCAACTTTGTTTGTAGCAGATGTCTCTCATTTTGATTTCCAAAGGCCGGTGTCCTGAAACTGTCAGATGACTTTTTGGTCTAGAGAATGGTGCTCAAGGACTGAAGTCTGAGACCCCTCAAGAGGTGCCACCCAGAGCAAGCAGTGAAGATACTTGAAAAGGGTGTTTCATATTATTCAAAGTATTTTTCTTTGAGTCAGAAAGAAACTCAAACTAACCTTTAGTTTTGTGCTTAACCACAGTTTACAAAGCAAAGAAAAACAATTTCAGTCAATCTTTCTTTTTCTTCCCCTTCACAAAACTGGTGCCAGCTTTTCAGTGACTGTCTCTTACAGCAGGCGACTCGAAACTGCTAACCGTTATTGCCATGCGAGTGGCAAGATAAGATGTTTTGTGAGAACTACCTCCAAATGGCAGGGATACACGCGCGCACGTCTGCTCATCCACACTCCGAAGCTTTGTGATGCAACACCTCGAACTGAGTCACACATGCAAGCGTAGTGTGAACCAGACCCCAGAGAGCGTAGGGAGATAAAACACAGAATTTAAATTATTCAATTCAGACAGGACTGGCTTTTTTTTTTTTTTTCTTTTTTGGCAGAACTAAAATAGGATATCTGAATTTGAAAAGAACTCCCTTTCATTTTGTCCGTCTCCTCCTTTACTGATATGACTGTATGAGATCTGCCAGCAACTCCTGGAACAAAACACGAAGCTGTAGAGGCTTCATTCATTTCTTTTTGGACCTATTTAAGTATTCAAAGTGAATTTTCCCCATGATTAAAAAAAAAGAAAAAAGAAAAAAAAAGAAGCTGGCCTCAAGATGCAGTTGCCTTCAGTTTGTTAATAATTTTCCACTGCTGAAAAAAAAAAAGTGTACTCTAAAAAGAAAAATTCTCCTTTCCTTAGAGAAAAAAAAAAAATCTTTTTATTTGCCGGTTGCCTTTGAATCCTCCACGAAGGCCGCAACCACCAAAGAAACACTTTTAATTCCTCAGCGGGGGGAGACATTGAAGGCTGTTCTGGATCATTGGACAGACAGCGTCTGAAGCCTGAAAGACAGGGAGAGGGAGAGAGGTGCGAAAGGCGGAGAAGGAGGAGTGACTTGGTAATTTAAAAAGTCTCCCACACAGAACGAGTGAATGACTTTGCAAACAGTAGAGTAGAAAAGGCCTCCGCCGTTTAATTATAGAATAATTGTGAAGCCCATAACGACGGAGACCTGCGAGCTGGGAGACGAGGGAAGAGGGACAGCTCTGTGAAAATGTAATTAGCTGAATATCATTTCTCTTTACTCTCGGCCACTGTCCAATGTGAGGGGTGGAGGAAGACAAACACAGAAGAGCTCTTTTAGAGATAAAACTGAACGCACTGTCACAGTTTAGATCTTCAGTGACTTGGATCAATATGCAATTACCTATGGAGGAAGGAGCACCTTCTCCACTCTCTGCTTCTTCTTTCCCATGAAGGGAAACAGCCATAGAGTGTTCGACGTGTCCAAACCAGGCAACAGATGTGTCTCTTCCGTCTTCTGTTTCAATTACCAATTCAAAACGGCAACGGAACGACTCATTTGGCTTTCCTTCTGGCTGATGGTTTCTTCTCACTGTGATAACTCAAGTGGATAACAGCGCTGCCGGTAAGGGGAGGTCTAAGTATGAAGCTTGTGAATGCGGGTTGAAAGGTGGATCATCAAACGCTACTCAAGCTTTTGGGATGGATAGAGCTGGAGACGAAGGGGCGTGAACCCGCCCCACCTTTTGGAAAGACCGGCAGCGCCCTCCGCAGCATCACTTATCCTGGGACTCGAAGGAACGGATCCAATTTGTGTGTCGGAACCGTTATTGCAATGATGACGTTACTGCAATGAGAAAGCATCCTTCACACTTGTTCACGCTCCTGGTGAAGATGGTGTAGTCTTAAAAATGCAAGTTTTTTTAAACGGAGTACATTTATTCAGTGTAGTCCTAGTTCAATTCTGCTGCTCTCACCCCAACATTTAAGATTTAGGACTGAAGTTGCATTTATGTCTGCTTAACTAGTTCTGTGTTTTGAATCAGTATCCTGCTGAAACATCAAGGGATGACCCTGAATTTTTTTTTTTTTCTAGCTTCTACATCTTTAGTTAATAACTTTTTACAGCCTGGATGTATTAATAATTATATACGAAGGTCAGAAAGAGGGTAAATTAGGTTAATATTGTTCGTCACAACATAGTCATGGCCCAAGTTTTGCAGGGCTAAGGCACCAAGTCGCTGTTCCCAAATGTGATGCACAGATGATTGTATATTTCCCCTGCTTGGCCTATAAAACCTATTTTGTGAAACATCAAATAGTCAAACCAGTTGCACATGTTGGAACATCATGACAGCCCCATCCTCAGCCGAGCTTCCAGATTAGGCAGCTGCTCAGACCTGATTGTGTCCTCTCAATAGGCACCGAATGACACATAGTTCTTCTAAAGCCGCTCCAAGGCGACGCACTCCCGAGCGGGTAAACACTACACTGTGCATTTTACCAGCTCGTGTCATTGTTCTCAGAAAGGACGGAGCAAGACGGAGTATAAATGTGAAAAGAATCAACAGATTTAATTAAGCGTAGGACTTTGAGAGATGTAAACTGAATAAAGAAAAATATTTTAATCGTTGGATCATAAAAATTGTAAAATGTTGGATCATGTAAACTCATTTGTGTTTAGCGAGTCAAGCGACATGCTAATGTGCCAAAGTTACGCCTCACCCTGAACTACCTATTCCTTGTCTTTTCAGCCATCTGCTGATTTGCTCAGATTGGGCTTTAGAGTTTTCAACCACAGTGTTTTTAAGACTCCATCCCTCCGTTTATCTAAACAATACAGAAGAATCTCATCAAATTTCAATAAGTAAATATTTAAAAACAGTAAATGCACCTTTTGTGAGTTCATGTCATCCATCGTCTTTCATCGTTAAACCTACAAACTCAACACCAAAACACTCAGCTAGCAATACCTGCTCTTAAATGCCATTCCTTGCTCAAAGCCTTCTCCGACATAGGACTCATGCCAGCAATTTCAGGAAGAAGAACTGTACATAAACTAAAATGCATCAGAAATTATGTCAACAAAATATAACATGTGACGACCTCACATGTCGTCACATGTTATAATATCTTTGCCAATAACTGCTAGTTGTTGGCAAGGATATTTAAAAACGGGGGGGCATAAAGGCACAGGCAGTCATAACCCAAGGAAGCAGCATTCACACCCATTGTGGTTTCTTGGATTTTGCTTCATTCCTGCTTTTGTGAAATAATATAAAGAATGTGGAACTCTGCTTTCTCTTCTCAACTCCAGTGACTTTTAATGAAAAGCTTCCCTCAGTGGCACATCTCTATCAAACAAATTGCCTCCAGTCCCACCGCTACAAATGGTGCCCCCAACTTTCAGTTCAAAGACGCACTCTCGCTTTGTTTCCCCCGTTACATGTCGAATGGCACGCCATTCAAACGCTCCAAGTGAGCCACAGCCTCCCTTCAGATCCTCTTTTAAATTACCGACTTCCAAAGCTCTCCATTTTTAGGATGCAGAGGTATGAAAATGAAGAGAACTGCGGATTGTGCACGGAGAGCGGCGGTGGCGACCTTACATTCAACATCAGTATGACTCACTGAAAAAAAATAAATAAAAATCTGGCGTCAATGTTATGTTTTAAGAACAGAAGTCTAAATATAAATCCTTGCATGCTGAGGTATTTCAGGGGAATCTCTGCTGTATATATTTTGACAGCGTCGTATCAATTATTCATTATATGCGTCATAAAATAACACAAAAAGTAAAACATTTGAATAAATAAAGTTACAGAATGGTGTCTAGTTTGCAAATTTTTCTCTACCAAATTTCAGAATGCACTTTAGAACACAACCAGTGGGGATTTTATGACAATAAAAACTACAAAGATGGACGAATTGAGTCACCGAAAGCAGAATAAATCAGTTTCTCACTCATTTTCAGCTACCAGCTCAATCCTGTTTGAAGCTGCAGTGGAGCTGGACTGTATGCCAGCAGTCAATGGGTACACTGTTGACTGCTGGTCAGGTACACCTGTCCAGTCCATCACACAGCCAACGCAAACACACAAGCCATATAGCAGCACATGCACACAGCCATGCCTTAGGGCAACGTAAAGTAACAAGGTAAATGCATGGGAGAAAACTGGAGCATCAGGTAGAAACCCACGCAGTGATAAGAGGAACATGGCAACGCAGAAATGTCATGACGGTTGTTAAGGACCTAAATGTGCTCAAACTAAAATGCTATACTTATTGGGTGAAACGAAAAAAAAAAACTTCTAGTGGGATTATAAAAAATTTGATTGAGTTAATTACAGAGTCTAGTCAAAGGCATTTTACTCAAAAACTAACTTTTTAATAGTTTTTTGCCGCTTCATTATTGAGTAGAAAGACTTGTGAACTTAAATATCGTTTTTAATAAATTATTTAGGTTATTCAACCCCCATGCTTTTTGCAACATGTTTGCTTGCTACATTTGCATTTAGTGCTTAGTCAATGACAGACCAACTCGTTTGTCCACAATTTGCACACAACTTTGGTCTTTTCCAACTTCATATCACATTGTATGTTGAGGCAAAAGAGAAGTGTTTGTATCGTCCACAGCTGGTTGCAGATGTAACTTGTGCGTCAGATTTACCGGTGTACCGGAAACACATGAATTTTAAGGTTCTGGCCAGAGATTTAATTTTTCTTTTATGTAATCTATGCATAGAATGAATCAAATGTTTATGGATTATTGAGAAATGCAGATCAAATATTCATAAGGATTTTTTTTAAAGAGGGAAGCAGTTGCTTCTGAAGCAACAGGAAAGCTGCATAACCTTTTTTTTTATTAAGTAGTTCAACAGCTGCAATAAGAAGCACATGTACTGCTTAGAGCATTACTGTTGAAGCAGTTACTAAGAAATGCAGCAAGAACTGTAAACAAGTCACGGTAGGCCTAACTTGGTGAAATTTATTTTTCTAGGCCATGGAAGTCTTCTGTTTGTTGAACTCTACATCTAGGCCACAGAGTCTACTGGGGGCTAGACAAAATCCTGAGTCCAGACGGACTGACACACACACATATTGGGTCCAGTATGAAGCAAGTCACTCCATCAGTGCACCTCAGGGGGACAAGCTTTAGCCACCAGCCCCCAAATCCACTGACTGATCCAGTGCCCGGACTGTCAGGGCCTGCCTGGCCGCCATGCAATCTTTTAACCTTCGCTTGCTGCTGCGAAGCCTCCGGTACTTCACGCTGCGTCTGTAAAAAGCCCGTTCAAGGGAGACTAGGAAAACAAAGAAAAGGAGGAGGAGGAATATCACAAAAACTAAACCTTTACCGAGGCAGGAGAGATTCAGGCAGGCTGAGTGACAGAGAAGGAGTTTGATGGAATATCAAGCGGTTTATTCATCAAAGTGCTGAGAGCGTCTTCAGACTGACAAAAAGGAAACGGGTTTTGTTGTTCAAGTCTAAATGTTACACTTCGTATTGTAGTGAAAGCTTCCTGTAAAGAAAGACATCTTTTGACTTAAAGCAAAGCTTGATTTTTTTTTTTATCTTCAACTGCTTTTACAGTTTGAAATTAGAGCAAGTAATAATTGTTTTGCTGCAGATATACAGCATAGATTATTTTTTTTAAACTTTTTCCATTCAAACTTGCTTGGAGTTCCAAAATGTGGATTATCAGCTTCACCGAGTTTAAATGCTCAGAGGTGATTTAAAATGATTAATATATTAGTTTGGAAACAATGCAGTTAGATTGAGATTTAGCAATTTTATATTTAATGTAGGACTGACATTTTTACATGTTAATTTCAATTAATTACATAGACTAACTTGATAAACAATATCAAAGCAGTAACCTGATTTTGTTTTTTACATACAAACGTCCCAAATCGGAACCTTTGTATTGTGTTTCTAGTACATCCGTAAATGTGACGCACGGACAACTTCTACAAAAAGGAAAAAAGCCACTTCTCTTGGGCAGGGAGGTTCATTTTTCCTTCCAAAAACAAGCCGATGGGGTGTTGGACAAGACAATAGTTTTGTCCAAGTTGTACAGAAAGGAGATGGCCCATCAGCGAGGCTACTCAAGCCTAAAATACGATCTGAGTGCTACAGATGTGGCAGCATGCATCGACATCCCGAACGCTAATGTCAGAATCTACGGTCCGCATTTCTTTTTCAAAGACGCTACATGAATGATCAAGGGTTCTTGAGACACTCGGATGCTGAATGGGTAACAGCACTTTGCATCAGTCTTATGACTGAATAACATAAACAGATCAAATATAACTAATATTTTGTTATGGGGCTCATACATCTTTATTCAATAATTTGGCAGCAAAAAAAGGTTTGAATCAAGGCATCTTACATTAAAAACGCTTTAGAGTGGTGCACGCTAACCAAAGGAAGGCTTCCTTCTTGTGACTTGATTGAGAGGATCTCATTGAGTTAATGATGTGTTGATGGTGCGCCGCTTTTTTGGCAGGTTAATTGAAGGCATTTTCCTGGTTGGAAGAAGATTAATATAACAAGATGCCTCTCACTCCGTGGGTTTTATTTAGTTATTTAGCGAGCATGTGCTCCACCTGCCAAAGAGGTTATGAGGTTTATAGCGTTTGTTTGTTTGTTTGCCTGATTGTGAGCGGAATTGCTCAAAAGGTTACTAACTGATTTGCATTTAATTTTCCCAAAGGGTGGCACAGCCCGATGCAAAATTCATTAACTGGTTGGCTCCTCACAAGCCAGGATTTTTTATTTTTATTTTTTATTTTTAATGAATTCACTCTGTGTTCCAACATCTTTTTACTTAATGCAATTATTTTATTTTTTATGAAAAAGAAAGTCTGACCCTTTCTTAAAGAAACAAACAAACAAAAAAGAACAAAGCATTAACCCACTTTGTTAAATCACGATTTCACTGTAATTTACCATTTTTGGAAAGCTGAGTTTGGTTTCACTTACAGCACTGAAGAAAGGTCGATGCCCGGCCTGTATGATCAGGAAGTCACTTTAACAGAAGCTGCCGACAAAAAGTAAAATAAAAGTTCTGAAAACTCAACACAACATGCCTTGAACTAAAGAAATTCAAGAAAAAATTAGGCTAATTCCTTCTGGAAAGGGTTACAAACCCATTTCTAACGCAAACCGACTCCGGCCATAATCCACAAATTGTAAAACACGAAATGTAGTGAACCTTTCCTGGATTGTCCAACCAAGTTCATAAATGAATAATCAGAAACAGACTAAGAGAAATGGCATCCATTGACCAAAATTAACATTTACAAAATAAATTCAAGACCACAGGAAAAACTGTCCTGCTGACAGGTGAAACTAAACGGGAACATTTTTTAACCTCTGCTTCCCATTATGTACGGGGTAAACTAACAGAAATCACAAAAACATCATACCTAAAGTTGAACATGGTGGTGGTAGTGTGATGGTTGGCGTCTTCTGTCTTACAAACATGGATGGCGAGTTTTAACCACGAATTCTGTGCTCCGTCTGAAAGTCATGTAGGAGATTCTCCACACTTGAACTTCTGAATGGTTTAAAAAGGAAAAAAAATAGTTAATTATAAAACCAAAATTATTTC